>NC_058133.1:387659150-387817346 GCF_016433145.1 Gracilinanus agilis
TGTGTGTGTGTGTGTGTGTGTGTGTGTGTGTGTGCGCGCGCGCACATGTATAAATACACACACCCCTCTTTGGTGCCATAAACCAAAGGTGCCAAACATGTGGTCTATTCCAGGAGATGCCTGAACCAGATTAAAAAACAAGTGTGAAATAGTCAACAAATTAAAAAATAATAAAACAGATAACTTTACATATAAAACAATCACAATGCAAGCAGCAAATATTCTTAAATATGAATTAGTGATTCTTCCCCATCTTTCTATTTAAGTTTGATACCACTGACCTAGATTCATTATCTAAGGCTCTTTTCTAGTGGACTTTTCATAATGGAAACTTTGCACTTAAGTCAATCATACCTCCAAACTCCCATGTCCCCAAAATCTCCTACTAAAAGAATCAACATAAACAGCCCTCTCTTAAATGCTTCATGTATTTTATCTTCCCTATACAAGACTACATGTACAAGCTACTGAAGAGAATGTGAGGTTGGTTAAATGATTAGTTTTGCCTTTTTTCCTCATCTATTCTTCCTTTAAGGAATGGAGGAAGGAGAAAAAGTATGTTGGGAAAAGTATGTGATAAAAACAAAAGGCAAAAATAAAAATCTAAGTAAGTAATTTAAGTAAAGATTCTATGTGTTATATGGGGTATCCCAAAAGACTTAGTTCATTTTTAAGCTGCTTATAGGCTTTGGGGCCTCCTTGTATATTTTACTCATTATCTACCAAAGAATCAGTGAAAAGTCAAAGAACTAATAGGTCTCCAGTAAATGATTACCAATTTAAAATAACTACAGATTAATTTTTTAAAAATTTTTTAAAAGGAGTCTAATTTTAAGATTGGCAAATTTTAAAAATAATTTCTATTTACAAAATAATTCTTATTTTTCCTCTACAATGTGTATGACACATTGATAGATATCGGTGACTCAATCTTTCAAGATCTAAATTAATATAATAACCTAGAAACTAAAATGCTATCTGTCAAGCTTCATTAAGCAATTAATATGCACCAGCCCAGTGCTAGGCATGGAAAATCCAGTCTGATTATCTTTATCAACAATGGAGAGTACCAGTTAACATAGAAATGAATAAACCAATGGCTTTTAACTAACTATACATAAATACACGTGTTGTCTCTCTCTCTCTCACACACACACACACAAAGCTAGTCTTAAAAAAAATTATTCTGTATAAACTCAAAGGACCAATAATTTATACATTCTTACAACACTATAAATCTGAATGATACATTCAGTACATATTTATATTGTGCCTTGGAGATTTTATTTTTGAATACCAACAAAATGCTAAGCAGTGTAAAAAATGCACAAAAGATATGGCTCTTATTCTCATGAGAGCTTTTGAAGGTAAGGAAGAAACATATTTATACCAATATTTCTCAAATTCTTGTGGCCCATATCAAGCTCTTCATTTTTTTTCCATAAATAGTTTAAAAAAAAAAAGGCATGATGAGATTTCCAGGCTGAGCATAGGGAATGCCATATAACAATAACTTCTCTTGAGCAAGCCACAGGAAAGATAACAGGAAGAAGGAAAGAGGCAATAAAGAGAAATGAGGTGTTTTAAACACAGTAGGCTCAGCAAAATGACATGGACTTCGTGCTGAGAAAAGACCATGATATGAAAGGGGAACATAACTGACCCAAAAACAGAAAGCAAAGAGTTTTGTGAATGATTCTATGACCTCCTAACAGCTTTAGAGACTGGTCTTTTTTCATGATCTTCACATTCTTCAGTTGGGAAAAAAAATGAATTTGCAGTAAGAACAGTTTATTTTAAATAGCCACATGTTCTTCTCCCTGAATCAACCTATCAAATTTGGAAATACTACTTTAATTCTCATAATCATTCCATTTCAGGTGGGGGGGGGGGGGGGTTTGGAGAGGAAGAAGATTTTTGTGAAAACCTGAATCCTCTATAACAGTAATGGGCAAACTTTATAAAGAGGGGGCCAAAGGAAAGGAAATGCTCATCTGTCAGTCTGTTTCTAAGGCAACTCTTTGGAAGTTTCATTGTATTATATCCTACTCATTGTATTCATCAGATCAGGAATAATGAAGGAATGAACGAACAAATAAATAAATGCACAATAAATAAATGAGTAGATGAATGAATGGATGGATGAATAAGTAAGTGGGTGAATGAATAAATGAATAGATAGATAAAAGAATAAATAAATAAGTGGGTAGATAGATAGATGGAGATGGATAGATAGATAGATAAAGTGTAAAGTACTATTTTCTACTCTTCCAAAGCTAGTGGCAGGGAAGGGGATGGGGGAAAACAAGATGCCTCAAAAATACATAACATGAGTTACACAAAGGAAACTAAGTTCTTTTCAAATATGATGTGAGGAGGCTTAAGCAATAGTAGATATGACTTCACATTTTTATATGAGTAAAGGAGTAATGGACAAAAATAGAAAGCAACAATTATTCAGTATTCTTAAGTGTAAAAGAGCACTTAAAATATGGTTGGGGGTGGCGAAAAATATTAGATAGTGTTCCAAATTTCAATGAACTAACATTCTAGATAGAAGACAAAATATGAGAAAAGTTCAAGCTAGACAAGAGATAAATATTATTCAACAGAAAAGATAGTTCAAGACAATGTCTGATTAATTACCAAGTAAATGATAGCAACATATTACTTGTATGATACTGGCCAAATCCTCTCACCTCTCTGAATTCCTATTTCCTTACTTGTAAAACGACTTACAATGCCTTTCCATATCCAAATCTCATGACAGTCAAGGGTTATAGGAATTTTTAGGCCAGAGAGATCACTGCAGGCTAGGTAAAAACAAGGAAAGATTCATAGAGAATGAAGGGTTTGAGCTCCATCTTAAAAGACACATTTCACAGAAAAAGAAAGATTTGAGTTTTATCTTAAAAGGGCTCAAAAAGATTAAGAAGTGACAGGATCCTTTTTTTTCAAACTCAATAAACATTTACTAAATGCCTACTTTGTGCTAGACAGTTGAAAAGGACAAAGATGATCATAGGAAGACACTTTTATTCAAATCCCATGATTTTAAAATGAACAAAAAAAGGCCCACAGGGATAAAAGTAACTTGCCCAAGTCGTTAAAAAATAGTAGAGGTAAGATCCAAACCCACTATCTCTGCCACTAAATCTGGTGATTTTTCCACTACAGTAGACTTACTACTGTAAGGGCTAGATGGAGAATGGGGGAAGAAATGTAAGCACCAAAAAAAAAGTCAAGAAAACCCAAGATGTGTTCATAAGATATTGAGAAGAGAAGCTGAATTGTAAGAGTGGTGAGGGTTACATTTTCAAAGGGCCTCCAATGGCAGGCACATTTTATTTTGTAGGCAAAGACAAATCATTCAAAGCATCAAACAGGGTAAATGGGTTCACAAGTTGGGGATGAGAGGAATAAAGAAGCAGAGGTCTGAGAATTATGGATTATGATGAACAAGTAAATATATAAGAACTGGGGAAAAAAAGGTTCATGAAAAAGAAGAGAGCAAATTAGGTTTCTTAGTTACTTTAGACAATATGTATCCAAGGAGATTTTTAGTCAGACTGCTTCAGAGAAAAGTTATTACCAGTAAAGAATTACAGAGAAGAAGCCCTCCACTATGACTGTTCCCCCTTATTTAGAACACCCAATTGAAATGGGTGTTATGCCGACATTCCAGTGTGGGCAGAAACAATACCCTCAATTCTCATCTGAGGCAGACACGTGGGACAACTCTGAGATGCCAAAGGAAAATGTGAGCAACTCCAAATACAGTCATATTTGTAAGACTTCAAGAAATGTATTCTTAGCGAAATATTAAAAATAAGAATCTGAAAATATATGACTGCTAAAAATCCTGCTGAATATAACAAGAGTAGCAAGTATTCTCTCTCTCCTTTATAGCCTGGGCACAGTACAAAGGCAGATTCAGTGACTTTTCCCCAAGCCACCCAATGAGACAAAACCTAGATCTTTCTGATTTTATTTTCACGGTACTGAATATATTTAATCATACTTAATTCTTAGCTAAATCAGCCCCATGACTAAATTCCCAGAGGAATAAGATGGCATGGTTATTAAATTTAATTGTGATGCTATCCAAGTCTTACTAATAACTTCTCCTCTGGGATTAATGATCCAAATTAGAGAGAAAGTGAGGGAAGGAAAGAAGCTTTTCTATGATGTCTACTACATGCCAGGGGCCTGTGCTAGAAACTTTTCAAAATATTATCCCCCTTATTTGATAACCCTGGTGATGTTAAGTGCTACTATTATCCCTGTTTTTATAGTTAAGAAAACTGAGGCAGTGATTTAAAGTGATTTCCCAGGATCACATAGCTACAAAGTGTCTGAAGATGGATTGGAACTAAGGTTCTCCTAACTCCAGTCTAGTTCTTTGTGCTACACCATGCTTCCTCTCTACCTTCAAAATAAGTAAATCCAACATGACAAGAGATACAAAAAATCATCTCTGCTTCTGAGAATCCCTGGTTTCCTTCCACACTCAATTCAAGTGCCATCTTCTACATGAAACCTTTCCGACCTCCCAAATCAGTGTTCATTCTATAGACAGTTACATAGGTACCTCCTTCTCTGCCTCATGGCAGAAAGGAAGAACCTTGAGGGCAAGGACAATTTTCTTTTTGTCTTTGTCTCCCCTTCAGCACTCAGCTCAGTTCCTATACATGGGAGGTACTTCATGCTTGCTGATTTGTTGCTAAGTCAAAAAAACTGACCAGGGAAGAATTCGAACCAATGCAAACCAATTGCTCCTCCAAAATGCAAAATTTTATTGTCTGGAAAGACTGGAAGACTTAGAGGGAAGAGGCCTCCTTTTTAGACCATTATTCATCTAAGCTTAGGTTAAGACATCACTCAAAAAAGATTAAGAGGTGATATCCATTTTTTTTAGTTCAATAAACATTTATTAAATACTGGGTACTTAATGTGTTAGGTACTTTACTAAACCTGGAAATGAAAATAAGGAAAAATCAAATCAAATGAGAGAAGACACAGAAAAGAAAACTGAAAATGGGGTGGGGAGGAGAAGGTGCCAGAAGTCATGGATATCATGTTCCCTAGAGTCCATTCTAGAACTGCTGATGGAAAGTTGAGAGTTGGAAAAATGCAAACCTCAGTCTTCTATAAAGAAAGGCTTTCCAGATCCATCCTCAGTGTCTTCAATCAGAGGGAAGAGGAGTTGAGGAAGCTGAGAAGGTGTTGAATATCCAAAACTGAGTATTTCAGTATGATGAGATGAGATTTTAGGTTATTTTGGATGAAGGGATCATTGGAGGTAAGAGGAAAACTGGAAACTTGCTTTAGGACAGTATATACTTTATTCCTTTATGTATGGATATCAACTCAAAGTAATAGTTGTAATGGCAGCAGCAACAAAAGGGGCAGATTTACCAATCTCAACAACCCTTGCAAATGTGAAGAATATATATTAACCCCATTTTTAAAAAAGATGAAAATGAGATTCAGGAAATATATCTAAGTATCATATTCCCACCTTATTACTGCTAAGTTTGGAATTCAAATTTCATCTTTGCACAGCTGTAAGCTATGCCTAGCTAGTCTTAATAAACATACTGAATTCAACTTCCAGGATTTCTAACAAATACAGGTGGTTTTGTGCTTGTTTCTACAAGCAAAGGAACACATGGCTCTGCAGTAAACTTGTTTCCATATAAACCCAAGTAACTATAAACTAAAACCATTTCTTTCCATTTTACAAAAGGATTCCTTATCTTTCAAAGATGAAAGAACCAATAAGTTATCAGAGGATACTGGTTTTTTTTTTAATTATGAATTATCAAATAACCATGTGATAGTTATTTATGGATGCATATCAAATAACTATGATTATATCTCTGAATCACTAAGAGAAATGCAAAATAGTAAAATTCAAATATTTCCTCAAACCTAGAAAATTGGCAAAGATGACAAAAAAAAACAGTGGCTGTCAATATGATAAGGGCTCTGGAAGGCAGGTGGTCTGAAATGCTATTGTTCATCAACCACTCAAAAAGAATTAAGTGGGGTAAGAGGGGGGAAAAAAGGAAATTACACATATACCCTGAGCCAGTAGAATAATGAGCATATAACCCATGTAGGTAAAAAAGTCAAAAAGTTCAAAACATTCATTGCAGCAATTTTTTGTTGTAGCAAAATATTGGAAATAAAAAGCTGTTGATTAATAAGAGAATATCTAAACTGAATGAAATGGAAATGAAAAATATGATAAATTTTAGAAAATGGGAAGATGTGCATGAGCTGGTATTGAGTGAAATAAACAGAACCAGAAGAATGCACACAATGAAGAAAATCACGTAAATAAAAAGTGCACTAGAAATAAGCCAAAAACACTGGGTAACTCCAAAAATTGTTACCAAACTAACAATTATATTATTGAAATGAATTGTAAAGTAAGCTAAAGGGAGAGTTGACTTAAAGGAAAAGGGGGCAGATGTCAGAAACAATTATTTTAAAATCAAAATAGATCAAAATTAAGTATTTATATTTTGTTCACATTTTGTTTTAACACTCTATTATTGTTTTTATAGGTAGTACCTTGATGTGGATATGCATATTTTTTCCTGAGCCAGCTTACTTCATAAGCTCAGTTTACCTAAATTTTCCATACTTCTTTGAATTCATTTTCTATGTTTCTTACATTATAGAAATATATTATTATAATCATTCAATCACACTTTGCTTAGTTATTTCCCCAATCAAGGGGCATATCTCTACTTTACCTACAATTCTTTACAATCAAAAACATGCTCATTAAATATTTTAGTGTTTGGTCACTGACCTGTAGTAGAATCTTTAGATTAAAAAGCATATGATCACATTGTCTTTTTGTCTGCATAATTCCAAATTGACTTCCAGAATCATTGTACCAGCTGCACCAATGATGCATTAATGTGACTCTTTTTCTATAACCTCTCCAATACTAATTATCTTTGGTCATCTTTAATCTTTAGCAATTTGAGAGCTGTTAGGTGAAACATTAGTGTTATTTTGATTTGAATTTTTCTTTTGTGTTTTTTTTCCATGCTAAGTGAAATCTTGTAACTGTTTTTGGAAAATGTTTGTTTAAATCTTTTATCGACTGGGGAATGGCTTTGGGCATTATTTATTTATATAGCCAGTATATCAGAATTTTGTCAGAAATATCTAATAATAACCCTCCCAATTATCTATTTTCTCTCCTCATCCTAGTTGAAGTAACTTTGTTCATACTCAATTTTTTCATGTAATCAAAATTACCTACTTTATCTCTTTATTCATCTCTATCTCATGATATGTTAAGATTTTGCTCTCTTTGCACAGTTTTAATAGATATATAATGTTTCTATTCTGATTTTTATGATGTGATTTTATTCCTAATTCCAGGATAAATTTCTAGAACTGTGCCAAATAACAGTAGGGAAAAGGGAGAATCTCATTTTATTCCTATATTCACTAAAAAAGCTATTAGAATCTCCCTATTACCGCGCTCTTTGTGGAGGCAATAAACTGGAAAATGGGGGCAGTGGGGGGAAGGGGGGGTGTCTGGCCTGGCCGGCTCTGAGGAGATGGGGAACGGTGCCGGGAGTCCTGGGGAGGCCGTGAATTTCTCCTGCTGGAGAAGCCATTGACTCAACTGTATCAGTAGCCCAGTATTTTTGTATGTCAGTGGAAGATGTGGGGACAAATGCATTTAATTGCAAACAAACGTTTTCCAATAAAAAAAAAAAAAATACACGGCAAAAACAAAAAACTGGTAAATTGGGGGAGGGGGGTGTCCATCGATTGGGGAATGGCTGAAAAAAATCGGGGTATCTGATTGTGATGGAATACTATTATGCTGAAAGGAATGATGAACTGGAGAAATTCCATGTGAACTGGAAAAACCTTCAGGAATTGGTGAAGAGCAAATGGAGCAGAGCCAGGAGTACATTATACACAGAGACCTAATGCATTGTGGCACAATTGAATATAATAAATTTTTCTACTAGTAGCAATGCAATGACCCAGGACAATCCAGAGGAACTTAAGAGAAAGAACACTAACCACATCCAGAGAAAGAACTGTGGGAGTAGAAATGCAGAAAAAAATATATGATCAATCACATGGTTCAATGGGGATATGATTGGAGATGCTAACTTTAAATGATCACTCTATTGCAAATATTAATAATATGGAAATAGGTCTTGATCAATGATACATGTAAAACCCAGCTGAATTGCTCATTGGCCCAGGAGGAGGGAGGGGAGGAGGGAAGAACGTGAATCATGTAACCATGGAAAAATATTCTAAATTAATTAAATTTAAAATAAAAAAAATCTTCCCTATTACATTAAATTTTACCATTTGACTTTATACAAAGTTTTTATATGGTGACAAAAGCTTTTTCTGCATCTATAAATGAAATGATGTGGGGTTTGGGACATTTTTATCTTTAAGGCAATTACGCTTACTTATGCTCATTTTTTCCCTAATGTTAAGCTAATCTTGCATCTCTAGTATAAAGACAACTTGATTATAGTGATTTTTTTGGGGGGGTTGTTAAATTGTTCTAATTCTGGTGGGTTTGGGAGGGGTGGGGGAGAGGAGGGAAGGATTTTACTTTAAAATTTTGACAATATTCATTAATACTGGTTTTCAGTTCTCCTTCTTTCCTTTATGCTTCCTTGGTTTAGATATTAGAAATATACTTGGCTCAAAGAAGGAGTATGGTAAAATGCTTTCTTTCTCAATTTTTGAGAATAGTATATGTACTCTATTTAATTATAATTTTTCTTCAAAATTGACAGAATTCTTCTGTAAATTCTTCTGACCAGGAAATCTTTCTTTGGTAGTTCTTTTATAGTTTGTTCACTGGGTCACTGAGATCTCCATTTGGCAATCTCTGCTAATTTGAGAATTTTATACTTTTTGTAGGTGATCTTTGATTTCTTTGGCCGAGAACCACGTATAAGAGGTTCTGATCATTTCCACTTACTATTATCAACAGTTTTTAGAAAATAGCCCTAGATTGAACTTTTCACTATTCTCTACCTAAGGCAATGATGGGCAACCTTTTGAGCTTGGTGTGTCAAAATTCTCCAAAAGACCAAGCATAACTCGGGTGCTGTGTCACTTCAAGAAAAAAAACATAATTTCATGATATTTCTAGTTTAAATAACAAAAATATATAATTGTAATATAGAAATGTATTTAATAAACCAAAATAGGTAAATTAATATAGGTAGAATTGTCATCTATAGTGCACAGTGTCTACACTACACTACAGCAAATGTCTCGTCCTAAACATGCAGCCCCAGACTCCTCTTTATGCGGCCACATGTCATCAAAAATGGCTACATGTGTGAATGCTGATACACGTATCATAGGTTTGCCATCACCAACCTAAGGTATGCTCCCTCTGGTGTTGTGTTCTATCTGGAGTTCTACATGTATAAATTCTGCACTCTTATTTGTAAGCTTTTCATCAGAGTCATGATGGCAAAAAAGTGAGATATACACATGATATCCCTATGGCAGTCTTAAGGTCACTAGCATGTATAAAATAAACAGGACAGCCCACATGAGGGGAGAATTGGGAAACTGGGGGCCCATTCTAAGAAGGAAATTGGGATCTAGGGGACATGCAAAGAGCTAGATGAGATAAAAGGTATTCAGATACCCCAATTAACACTATCTCAGAAAAGTATATATCTTAAGTATAAAAAATGTTAGTGTTATATTAATCTAGCATTTACATGACAGAGTACTGAGTTGTATAAAGGCAGTGATGAGAAATTTTTCTCTTTCAGTATACTCCAAACTATACTTTCAGTATACTCCAAAATACATTCATGAATTGTGAATGAGTTGTATGTAATGAGTTTGTCTATAACCCCTTCCTATAACATACTTATCTACTCTAGGAAAATTATTTGTTCAAATCTTCTTGGTTTTCTGGGTTTTATAATTACTGGTTTACAGTAATTATATCTTAAATTTCCTATTTTACTCCTCCCCCCCACCTGCTCAAATTAAAATGGTTCTCTCTTCCTATCAGATCAATTTTTAAATTAAATTACCATGCCACTGGCTGTCCCTTGAAACATGGTTCTAATTTATCCCACTGTCTCTCAGGTTGGTACCCTATACAGGTGCTACAGAGAGCTCTTTGCAGGCCTTCCCAAGAAAATTAAGTTTATATCTAGCTTTTGTTCATGTTATTCCTCTGACTGGAATGCTCTCTACCAAGCTCTAATTACTAATCTTTCAAAGTGCTAACTCTTCCATAAAGCCTTACCCAATAAACTCCTGCCAACAATGACCTCATTCCTACCTACTAGTCCCACTTGTCCTCTGTATAAATGATCTCAAACAGATCATATATTTGCTTTCCCTTTATAGTATTTCCCCTACAGCAATACCTATGTCTTTGTTCCCCTTCACAAAGGCTTGTTAATTTGATTACATATTAATCTGGGTAAAAGGGGCAAAAAGCCAAAAACTACAAGATGACTAGGTTTGAGATCTCTGGTCTATGCTATATTTTATGGCACTTAATTCTGCCTATCACTATTATATAATGCTTAGTATTGATCTTATTTTTTCATATACATAATAAACATATGTATGTGTATTCTACTTAAATGCCACAAAGATTCAATATTCTTATCCACATCCAACTTCATATTCCATCATAGTAACAACTTAGCACAGTATTTCATATCTAGTACCATAAATACAAGTAGGCACTGAAATAAAAGCATTTTGACTTATCAGTCAGCATTTTCTTGTCATCTTCCACACTGTTGCAATCTCCAAACCATTTGTACCTCTAGAGACTTTGCTCTCTGATATGCTCAGTTTGGGTGCTCTTGGTTATCCTGATTAGTGGTGGGAAGCAAATGAGTCCAAACTCACAAAGCCATGGAACCAGTTTGAGATCGAGTCATTTTTCACATCTTATCGAATCACTTACCCTAGCCATAGTATAAGTCACTCCTCTTTGTCTGTTGTCTCTCTCTCCCTCTCTCTGTCTCTGTCTCTGCCTCTCTCTCCCTCCCCTCTCTCTCTCAGTAAATATTTTATATAAATAGGATAAAGAAAAAAAAAGCCTAACATGTATGAGGCAAGACCATAAAATATCTCTAACTATTGTAGTTAGAAGGACCTTTGTGGTAGAAGATGTTTGTGTAACATGATCACTTGGGGTGACTAGGCACCCAATATGATCATCAGGGGGGATTGTGTAAATAGAATTAGCTCAAGCCATTAGTAGTCAAAAATCTACTCAACCCAGGCGTGCTAATGATGTCACTCTCAGCTCCCTTAGTGGGGAGGGGAGACGAGTTACCCACACGTGACAATAAGTAACAAATCAAGAATAAGGGACTGCCCTTTGGGCAGTCCAAATCAATGTAGAAACTGCCATTTGTCCATTTGAATTAGAGGTGGACCACAGGAAGTGATGAAAGACACAATCTCTTTAAGTAAGTTAGTGAAACTTCCTGTAGGGGCAGTTGCCGTCTCAAACTGGAAGAAGAAGCATCTCCTGAGACCACAGACAGATTACGCTCTATATTGTCACGTGGGTAAGTTAGGCTGACTTCCTTGGCCTACCTGGGCCGCTTCTAAACTCTGCCTATCTGGCTGTTGGGCCCTGTGGCTTACAGCTTCATTATTAAGCTTTATAACCTTCTTCTCTCTCAGTCCAGGCAGGACTAGCCTCTACTTTTCTCTTTATTCCTACTTTTACCTACCGATTGTAAATAAACTCTTCAACCCGATGCTGACTTGGGTCTGATTTAATTACGGAATCAACCTAAATTGTTGATTCCTGGCGGCCACATATTTTTAATATGTATCTATAAATACCTAAATTTTATTCCTTACAGCAGCAATATTTTGTGGTCTTGCCTCATACATGTTAGGCTTTTTTTTTTTTTCTTTCTTAAAAAGCTGGTTTTTTGGTTATCGAAATAAAAAAAAGGTACTGGGAGCCCCAGCCACAACTCAATGACTGAAATACAGACCACTGTGAGAATCACTGAGGCAAGGAAGCTGAATCAACAGCATCCTCTCATGCTACTAACTAAATCTGCTTTTATTAATTATCATATCTTTTATGAATGTTTCATTCTGTTCCAACATCTAACCTGAGTTATCTGAGACTACTCGGCTCAGTGCCAGCCTAGAAATTATGCCATAATTAAAAGGTGTGTGTGTGTGTGTGTGTACATACACACACACACATATCCATATACTAATTTTTCTGTATCAACTGACTTCCCTATTTGTGGCCTGTATCCTGTGCATGCCTCACTCCACTTTGTGTCTATTTAACCCAGCTCCCATTTCTGACTCTTCCTGGTCTATTGCTACCCATCACCCAACAGCATTCATTTCAATTTAAAAGATACCAAAGGTCACTCCAAAGGATGGCATTTTAACCACATCCTTGGTTGTGGCATAAAGCCTTTAGTTTAGTGAAGCACTATTATATACACACATAATGTCCAATTAATTAATTAATTAATTGGTTTTGAGGTTTTTTCCAGGTTACATGATTCATCTTCTTTCCCTTCCCTCCTCCCACCCCTCTCCTGTAGCCAATGCGCAATTCCACTGGGTATTATATGTGTCATTGATCAAGACCTATTTCCATATTATTGATATTTGCACTGGGGTGATTGTTTTAGAGTCTACATCCCCAATCATATCCCCATCAACCCATATGATCAAGCAGTTTTCTTCTGTGTTTCTACTCCTAAAGTTCTTCCTCTGAATGTGGATATCGTTCTTTCTCATAAGTCCCTCAGAATTGTCCTGGATCACTGCACTGCTGCTAGTAGAGAAGTCCATTGCATTCGATTAGCACTATATATTTATTTTAGATAGCAAAGAGAAAAAAATAGCACCATTTTGGAGGGAATTTTTAAAAATGCAAAGAATACATTAAAAATTGAAGGGCAGGATAGAGGAAAAGTCAGCCTTTTAAAATTCTTTTTCTACCACAAAGTCCTGGTTTTAAGGATACCTGACAATAAAGGAGACTAGAAGAATTTTCTCTAGTACTATAAAAAAAGTGCTCAACACTATAAAAACATCTTTTTCAAAGAAAACAACCAAAGATGACTCTTCTCTGCAATTCCTGCAGAATGCTGACACTTATAGTTTGTTTCAATAAGAACAGTGTCATACATGGAAAAAATATTTAAAATTTAAAATTTAAAAAAAAAATTTAAACCAAGATCACTGCCAAACTTAATAGTGTTTTAATATTTGTAAAATGCTTTACAAATATTTTTATCATTTCATTCTCACAACCCAAAAAGAAATAGAATTTCCATTTTACAAATTTACTACTGCAATCTTAAAACTAAAATGGTATTAACATTTGAATAAGATATGCTTTTTCCAAACTTCATTCTTTGCTATAAATATAATAGAAATAAATATAATTCAGGCAGATTAAATGTTAAAATGCAAAATAGCTAACTAAGCATACACAAATCTTTCAGCATGAAAACTTTTAACAACTGAAAAGACAAATAAATTACTCCTAGAGAAACAAAAATAGTAACATTTAAGCAAACTAGAAAACCTAAGTAAAATCATCTAACACAAAAAAAAAAATCAGATTATCAATATACTTATCATACTACACAGGTTAGACAAGTCAAATAGTTAATCTGTGAAAAGCAATAAACTTTTCATACAAAATAATAGGTTGTTGTATCTTTAAAAACAAAATAACCAAATACTTGGGTTCAAATATGGCTTCGAATACTTCCTAGCTATATGACCCTAAGCAAATTACTTACACCATCATCTATCCCTTGCTGCTCTTCTACTTAAGAACTAATACACAGTATTGAATCTAAGATGAATGGTAAGGGTTTTAAAAATAAATAAAATAAAATAAATTCCACAATCAGTTGGAATTAATCGCAAATCTATGCATTCTGTGTTCTGGAAGCATGGATGTTTCATTAGCTGAACAATATAAAATGAATGTTGTGCTCCTCCTAAGCAGGTGCTTACTGGCTTCAGATTTTAAACACTACCTCAAACTGAATTAATTTAAAAAGCCTGTCTAACTCCAAAATATCCCCTTTTAGGGAACTCCATATAGAAATGCTCTAAAGACTCAGAAGATTAATTGTTCATTGTAAAAATGCTAACTTTATCAATCTCTCTGGCCCTGTGAATGGGACTTTTTACCAAACCAGTTCACAGAAGGGTGAGAGAAGGAAGGGAGGAAGGAGGGGAGAGAAGAAGGGAGAGAAAGAGGTAGGAAGAAAGGGAGAGAGAGAGGAAGGGAAAAAGGAGCATGCAACCAAAACTGTATTTGCTGTACCATCCAACAAAAAGAGGAATACTATACAATGGCTTTCATAGCAAACATAAGGGTTTCTTTATGCCATGCTCGCATCTTACCTCTAGGTCACAGCTGTACTCCATGCCATCGAGAAGGATCACTTTACACGGCACAGTTTTTATCTTCTTGGAAGCCTTCTGGCCTGTCTTCTCTGCTTTGAGCTCAGTGGTCTGAACTTCCTTAGTCTCCCTTTTTGCTGCTTCTCCTTCCTGTTTTTCTTCCGGGATTCCTTCTACCTTTGCCACTTCTATCTCTTTACTATCTTCTTTAGCAGGCTGTTAAGAAATCAATGTAATAAATCATCATAATGCAACAAAGGTTAAAATCTTCCCAAACACAACTTAAGAATTTAATTATCTCTACACCAGAGGTTCTTAATCTGGGATGTGTGAACTTTTTTTAATACTCAGATAACTATATTTTAATATTGATTAATTTCTTTTGTAATCCTATGTATTTTATTTCATGGCATTTAAAACTTTATCCTGGGAAAGTCTGTGAGCTTCAGCAGACTGCCAAAGAGGTCCATGACATAAACAACGTTAGAGAACCACTGCTCTCAATAAGATAGTTTCAGAAAAAGCTGGGAAGATTTATATGAACTGCTAAATGACTAAAGCAAACAGAACCAAGAGAACCTTGTACACAGTAACAGCAATATTGTACAACTGTGAATGACTTAGCTATTCTCAGTAATGCAATGGCCTAAGACAATTCTGAAAGGACTTGTGATGAAAAATGCTATTCCACCACCAAAGAACTGGTGAAGTATGAATGCAAAATGAAGCATGCTTTTTTAACTTTATTTTTTTGTCTCTGTTTTCTTTCACAACATGGCTAATATGGAAATATGCTTTGCATGATTGTACATATGTAATCTATATCATATTGCTTGCCTTTCCCAAGGAGGGGAAGAGGAGAGGGAGAGTAATTTGTAACCCAAAATTTAAAAACCATATTAAAAATTGTTTTCACATGTAACTGGAAAAAATAAAATATCCAAAAGAAGTCTAAGTTCTAAGCTAATCAAAAGTATTTGCTACAATTGTAAAGAATGTTATTTTTAAATCTCCATCATTCCTATCCTGAATGTAGATTTCAACATTCCACTGGGAAAGAGGCAATGAAATACAGTGAAATTGTTCCCAAAATTTTTTAGTTTGCTGTCAAGCTAACTGTACTGACAATTTTGACATTAAGGATCAAAGTTCCAAAGCCACAACAATTCAAACCATATTAAAAATTAATAATTTAAACCACAAGAAAGATATTCAATTTACATAGCCAAAATCAATGAGTAGCACTGCCAAAAATTTAACAAAAAATGAACAGGAAATTCTGGGTTTATTTTACTTTCAAAGAATTATAGATCTAGTACCAGAAAGGGGGGGGGGGGCGCCTCAAAGACCATCTACTCAAACACTCCCATTACAGACAGGAGATGAGTGAACTAAGGCCCAAGAAGTTTAAATGAACTGTCCAAAGTGAGAAAAGTTGTGACAAAAGAAAGAACCAGAGCCAATGAGTGTCCTCCTTCCTCTGTCCATACTGCCATCTTCCTTTTATTCAAATGAACATCTAAGCTAAATGAAAGGGAAACAGGCTCATATTGATCACAAGTTATCCCTTCCTTAACTTTAAAATTACAGAGATAGGGGCAGCTTGGTGGCTCAGTGGACTGAAAGCCAGGTTTATAGGTGGGAAGTCCTGGATTCAAATTTGACCTCAGATACTTCCTAGCTGGGTGACCCTGGGAAAACTCACTTAACCTTTTTTCACTAGCCCTTACTGCTCTTCTGACTTGGAACCAATACTCAGGATTGATTCTAAGATAGAAGATGGCATTTTAAAAAAAATTAGAGATAGGAAAAAGTCTTGAGATCCACCAACCAAAGAATGAGGAGTCAGAGCTGGAGCAAACCTTTGAACAATGTATCTTGTTTCCATCTAATCCAACCAGCGAGGAAACTGAAGGAGAGAGGGGAAAAAATAACTTGCCCAAGGACACACAGGGTTTTGCCACAAGCTGTGAAAACATGATTAAGTCACATTCCTCCTCTATAGTTATAGTTACCCTCATCTGCTGATAGAATGCGGCAATTAAACTGGATAATTCCTTAGGTTTCTGCATCCCAACATCCCACTCTTGAGGGCCTCCAATAGAGCCCAGACCTAAAGGGTCCTGGATGCTTTTGGCAGACCAGAGGGATTCTGGGAGTTTAAAGACTGGGAATTCTTTTCTGGAACTCTCAGGCTGCCCCTTGGGTGGCTCTCGGGCATGGTGTTCCGCCTACCTGCGTCTCGGCACTGCTCACCGAGTGCTTCTCCTCCTTCTCGTCGGCTCGGACGTCCTGCCGTTTTCTCTCCAGGACCTCTTCAGCGTCACCCCTGGCCATGCTCCCTTCTTCTGCAGCCGATTCGTCTTTCTCTACGGCACCTTCTTCGAGGAGAACCTCAGCAGGCTCCTTCCTTTCCACTCCATCTTTGGCCTCTACCAGGTTATAGGACTTCTGTTTCTTGAGCCAAGGAGGTATGAATCGAGAGATGCCCCTGCTCTCGGAGGGATCCTTCTCCTTCTTCTGACTGCGGGGGCTGCTTTTGCTGACAACAGCTGCAGGGGGGGAAGAGGGACTTTTTACCTCCTCAGGTTCTGAGGATGGATTCTGTTGACTTTCTGGTGCTTCTTCATCGGGTTTCTCCTGGGCAGCATCTGATCCAATTTGCTCACCCTGCTTGTTCACTTCGGACTCGGAACCAACTTCAGTAGTCATGGTCACCGGGGATGCTAAGGATAAAATGAAAGCATGAATGTTAGCTTTGCATTAGCTCTCAATATTAACTTAAGATGGACATGGGAAGATTCAATCTCTCCCTCCCCACCAAAAAAGGAACAAAAAAAAAAGATGAAAACAAGTCTAAGGAACACACAAATGACCTAAGGGGGCAAAATCCTTAAAATAGAGCACTTGGTTTAGGTTCTTCTGCTGGCATATAGTAGGCGCTTAACAAATATTTATTGTTTGATTGACTGTTTAGTTCTCTCATTGATACTGGAGATTTGTAGAGAGGGAATTGCTATTTAGGGGAATATGATCAATGCAAGTTGGTTATCTGATATTTAAAGTCTTAGAGAGAAACCTGAGGCACTTGAAATTTGAAGTCAAATGATTTCCTCAGGCCCAAAGATGTGAACTAAAGATGTTTGGGAAACAATTTGTATTTCATTACCCCTTTTTCTAGAGTAATACTGAAATCTATATTCAGGATCGGGATTCATGGAGATTTTTAAATATGGTGTCATGTACAGCAGTAACAATTACTTAAGTTTAGCTTACTGCCATCCTTATTAACCTTATTTATGTCATGGACACCTTTGGTAGTCTGGTGAAGCCCAAAGAGCCTTTCTTAGGTTAATATTTCAAATGCATAGAATAAAATGTTTTAGAAGCAGATCTGAACTCGGGTCTTCTTGACTCTTGCAGCAAGACACCTCTTTACCCAATCAAAACCGAACAAATTAATTCCTAAATACTAATGAGGCAGGCCAGTGGCATGGTAGACAGAATACTGGTCATGATGGTAAGAACACCTAAATTCAAACTGGCCTTGGGCACTGGTTGTGTGAGTTTGAGCAAGATATTTAACCTCTTAATTGCCTTACTTCTCTCATTTCTGAAGTGGACACACAATAATAGCACCAATGAGATAATAACTGATACACTTAGCACAGTACCTGGCACATAGTAAGAATTTTACAAATGTTAGCTATTATTATTGTTATAAAACTAGAAAATTCTCCTCCTATTTCTACTCCAATTTATAAATAGAAATCCTTATAAGACAAAGGAATTTTGCCTTTATAAAGAAATTAAAATTTTGTTCTTTTTTCTGTAAAGTAACTTGGAATTTCTGCTAGTATCATTATGAGTTTGAAGATCTTTAATTTTACAACCTTCGAATTTTTAAGACAAACTTAAATTCTCCCAAGATAAAAAGTATTATAAGATGAAACAGATGGAATTGGCATTTTTTATACCATATAACATCTTGTATATACACAAGTTTGAATGTTGTCATCTCCTTTAGAGAATGTCAGCTCCTGGAAAGGTGAGGATTGAGTTTTTGCCTTGCTCTGCTGCCTTCTCATTGTTAACACATGATACCTACACCTTAATAATATTTGCTGATTTGCTAATTGGTAAGAAAACTCTAAAATCAGAAATTTGCTATATTTTTAATCATTTTTAAAAATCCATATTATCACCCTTGTTACTATTCTAATTTATGACAATCTTTTGGAAACGTCGAAGTACAATCAAAGCCTCCATTACCCAATTCTATTGTTATCATGATTTTATTTTTTGCAAGGATCGTAGTTTGTGTACTTTTACAATATACTCATCTTAAGGCTGAGACTATATGTCTATTTGTAAAAAGAGGTAACTGTCTCAAAGTTGAGCCAACTAATTCCTAGAAAATTATAAAAAAAGAACATTAGAATTGGAAGGGGCCACAAGGGTTGGACTCTTAACCTCATTTTTACAGATGAGGCAACACAGATTACAGAGCTAATTTAGGAGCAGGGGCAAGATCAAAATCTAGATCTAACTTCCAAATTCTATGAATGATTTTGCCATAATGTAAAATATCAATAGGTATCTTATCATACTGCTTTAATTGGTGTTTAAAACTTTTCAAATCAAAGCAGTATTAAATCTAAATATTAGACACTGATACAAATTTATCTGATAGCCAGCAAACCGTAAGTTCATTTATGGAACTTGGGCCTCTAAAAAAGTGTTAACGCTGACAACTAGCCAAAATATTGTATAATGGCAGTAAAATACTGCCGTCGAGTTTCTCAGTGCTTTTTAAAATATACACAGGTGGCATTTTAATGTGTAGTATAGCATAAAACCTATCCTGGCCTACAAAGTTATTAAAATATATGTTGGCCTCCCAATTTGAAAAAGTATTTCATGATTCAATCAAGGTTCAGCAAAATAGTCTATACACGTATTTATCTTTCTTAGGGCCACATAAGGAATACAGTAGATAAAAGTGCTAAGTTAGGAAATCATGGAGAAGTTCAAATCCAGCCTCAAACACTTACTAGCCCTGGGCAAGTCAGTTAAACTGTCTACTTCAGTTTATGAATATGAAGAAGCATAAATGTAGACTATAATCCAATATAATAACGACAAAGAAGAAGATTAGCTTTTCAGATTATGGTCACATTACAAGAAAAAGCACGTGAAGAGATTTTATTTAGTCTTAACACTAATGAGCTAAATGGATGGGGAACCTAGAACTAGCTCTACCAGATGTTAATCAAAAGCAAAAAAAGGCATAACAGAGCTGTTTCATTACAAAGTATAAATCTTTTGCCTTTTACTAAAGATTTCTGTACAAATCTTTTTTATAAAGTAAAGCAAAGTGAAATTCATCTTAAAATCACATTACCAAATGTTTATAAACCAATGACCCAGTGAAATATATACAAAAAAAAGGAAAAACTGCCATTTTGATCATTTTTCATCTGAACTGTTGAGTATAATTCTATTGTTAGCTAGCAAATCCTTAACATAGTTTAAAAAAGGTCAAAGATAAATAACTATTTCTGCATACTTTTTATAGTGCCATATAAGCTATACAAATTATTTTGATATATTTTTGCACAAAATTTTTAAACCCAATTGTTACAATGATTTTTTAAAAGAAACCATAATTCTATACAATTGCAATACTTTCTATTGTTTTCCTAGCACTAGAGAATCCTACTATTTTAAAGTATCTTGGCAATCATCTCTCATCTACCCCTTTTTCCCTTTACAGATAAGAATACTAAGGCTTAGATAAGTAAATGATTTATCCAAAGTATGAATAGCCAGGCTGGGAGAGAAGCTGTATCTTCAAATTTCTACTAATTCTAGGGCTTTTTTTCTTCATTAATCTCTAATTACTTTTCCCTGAAATCTATTATTTATAGTTATATATTAAGTAAAATATTTCCTCTGTTTCCATTTGCCTTATCATCATCAGCTAAAAAAGAAGATTGGAGATTAACAGCAAGCTCATTAGGAAATCATGTGATTTCAACACAATCAGCATGTTAGCATGCTTCATCTGTGCTTATAAAAGTTTTCATTATTGTAACAGTACCATGAGAAAAAGCACGCATCACTTAACCTTCAGTCATGCAGAAGTTTCCATTAATAAAATAACAGTACTGGTTAGGTGGGCAGCTTTGTAATATGAAACCATGCTTCTTCAAAAGAAAGGTTAGTTACCAAGTTATCAGCCTCACTTGCCCATACTGCTATTTAGTTCTGCTGGGGAGGTAGGGGTTCAATCAAAAACTAATTAAATACAAAGAATGCTAATTCATCCATGGCCACTGCCTCCCCCACCCCCTCAAAAAAAACCCTCTATATTCTAAAATATGTCTAACCAGGAATTCCCAATATTTGAAAAAAGAGGAACACTTGAATTTCTAGAAGTCTTGAAATCATCAATGGAGAAATGAGGATGGGGGAAAATAAGTTTATTTTAAAGTCCCTATAAAGGGAAAGAACTTCAATACCAGCTGAGTTTCCCTTTTATGCAATAATCCCAGTAAACCATGAATATATGGGAAGAGAATCTTGGATTTTTAAAAGATTTTATTTTTTGAAAAGATATTATTAAACAATCTAAAACAATTCCCACATTTTACAGGTCCAAATTGGTTTCTCAATGAATTCATCCCTTATGATCAATTTCAAGGATGGTCTCTCTCCTTAACTTCTCCTATCACTCTAGAATTTTTATATGATTTATCTTCTAATACAGTTACCAGCATACTTCTGTGTTCTGTGTCTCCCTCTCCAAGGAGAAAAAGAATCCCCTAAAGGGAAGGAATTGTGTTACCTCATCTTTGCATCCTTACTCATAGGAATCTATCAATCAGTCAATCTCTTTACCCCATGGTAATAGCTGGGGCACCGGGAGGCCCACAGCAATAGCTAATAGATAAGCTCAACTCTCCCTCCCCAACCCAGAGCTAGACTTCAACCTTCCTGATAATGCATCTGATCCCTCCTTCCACTCCCTAGCTAGGCAATGAACCCTCACTCCTACCCGATACAGGAGGAAAACCAGAATCCTCTCCAACTCTGACAAACAAGCCACTGGCAGTCTGATACACACCCCCCACTCACTCCCCCC
The DNA here is from genome assembly GCF_016433145.1 of Gracilinanus agilis. NCBI lineage: Eukaryota > Metazoa > Chordata > Mammalia > Didelphimorphia > Didelphidae > Gracilinanus > Gracilinanus agilis. The sequence goes on from NC_058133.1 coordinate 387,680,740, forward strand.
CCCCCAGCAAGAATACCTCCAGACTTCAGGATCTTTCTATTTGTCCTGTACAAACTTCTTTCATCTAGTCTTCCCCAATTAGATGTCAACTCGTTGAGACCAAGACTATGTTCTTTTTCTGTATCTATCCCCAGCACAGTGCTTGGCATATAGAAAGAACTTAATAAATTCATTCATCGATGACCAAACATTCTTTATTAAGATGTACTACTATATTGAGAGCACCATTTTAAGCCCAAGGGATACAAATACAAATAATAAAATAATCCCTACTGGCAAGGAGTTCTTATTTTAAGGAGGGATAACAAGAACATTAAATGAGTATGCAGAGAACAAATATAAATGAATAGTAGTAGTTAAATAAAAGTTGGGAGAGGGGGCAGCTGGGTAGGTCAGTGGATTGAGAGCCAGGCCTAGAGATGGGAAGTCCTAGGTTCAAATCTGGCCTCAGACACTTCCCAGCTGTGTGACCCTGGGCAAGTCACTTAACCCCCACTGCCTAGCCCTTACCACTCTCTTCTGCCTTGGAACCTACACATAGTATTGATTCCAAGATGGAAGGTAAGGGTTTCCTTAAAATCAAATTAATTAATTAATTGAATTAAATTTAAAAAAAAATAAAATAAAAGGAGAGAGGGCACTAGTCCTTGGGAAGAGGGCGGGGCAGATAAGGAAACAATTGTATAGACCAGTAGTAGTTGCCCAACTTTTAGAGTTCAGGATCCCTTTATACTCTTAAAAGTAACTGAGAACTTCAAAGAGCTTTTGTTTATATGGACTACTGATATTTATCATACTAGAAATTAAAAGTGCTAAATATATGAAATATTTCTACATTAATTATTTTTAAAAGTATATAACATCTTAAAATAATTATATTTTCATTAAAAACACTTTAAAAACCAAAAATATATTGAGAATGTTGTTTTACATATTTTTGCAAATCTCTTTAATATATGGCTTAATAAAAGACAGATGGATTCTCTTATCTGCTTTACAGTCATGTTGAGATATATTTTGTTTTAAATATAGGGGGAGAAAATCCAGCCTCACACAAATGTATAGTTGGAAAAGGGTGGAATATTTTAAGTCAAATATCATCAGTATCACTACAAAAAATATTCTTGACTTTGTGGCCACCATAAAAGGATCTTTGGGTTCACAAACTATCCTTTGTGAACTAATAATGTAGAAAATAGTGCTTGAGCATTAAAGGAAGAAATTTTATGAAGTGTAGTCAACCGTTTGTAGAACTGAATTTAGTGACTTGCCTAAGGTTATAACAAATGGTTAGTACAGAAGGGACTAGAACACAGGTCTCCTGACTTCCAGACCAGTATTTTCACATCATATAATTAATTAGCTGAATTTAGAAGGGGCAGAGTGGAATGACAGCACCCTCAGATTTAGAGATTTGCCAGATAAAGGCTTCATGATCATCTATAGTGATTGCCATACCCTACAAAAACTTGTCATTCTGCTCTGGAGAAAGGTAAAAAGAGAGGAGGAAGATAATAATCCTTCCCCCATATCACACCAACTAAAAAGCAAGGCATTATGTAAACACTTGATGTATGTTATTTATCCTCTCGAAAACCTTAGGAAGTAAGTGACATTATTACCTCCATTTAACAAATAAAGAAATAGAGGCAAACAGAGGAATTAAATAACTTGCACAGGCTCACACAGCTAGTCAGTGTCTGAGGCTGGATATGTCCAACCCCAGAGGTCCAGTATTCTATGCATTGTCTCCTATCCACTTGCAACATCCCATCTGCCAAGAACTCCCCTGGTAAAGTCTTTAACCCTAGTATTTCTACTCTGCTNCCCCCCCCCCCCCCCCGTGTTGTCATTTTGCCTAAAGTCAAATTTTCATAGTACTAAGTACCGATGTGAGGTGGTGCCTTGCCTTAAAGAAACAAATCCCTCAATGGTCCAGGATAGAGGCTTAAAGGCTATTTAAAAAAAAATGCTCAGTGCTATTCCCACCCAGCTCTCCAAGAGTATATCAAGCTCCAGGTACTTGTTACCCACCCCAACGTACCTTTTTTTCTACTCTAATATCAAGCATATGATAACTAAGAATTCTGTTGTAAGGCAAAAGAGCAGGTTGAATTAAGAAAGAGTAGCACTACACTACATCTTTAGTCAATTATCCTACAGATGTTGCAAACAATCCTTTAAATTCTACTGATGTAATTAAACAAAAAAGGCACCAAGTTAACAAATATTTATGAAGTGCCAGGCATCAGGCTAAATGTTGGAGAACAAACTCAAGCAAAAATAAAGAAACCTTACCTGTTTATTCCACTGCATCCTAAAAATGAAGCCTTCTAAAGCAGTGATGGGCAAACTTTTTAAAGAGGGGGCGCCAAAGGAAAGGAAATGCTCATCTGTCAGTCTGTTTCTAAGGTGACTCTTTCAAAGTTTCATTGTATTGTATCCTACTCCTTGTGTTTGTCAGATTAGGAATAATGTCGTGCTGCCAGCCAGATAGGACATTTCAGGGGGCCGCAGTTTGCCCATCATTGTTCTAAGCCAAAACCCACAAAAAACAAGCAAAGTGTAAAACTGATATGTAGTAAATCAAAGAGCCTAGCTCAAAGCAGCAGTTTTTAGTTTACTTTGAAACAATCTGTTAGCCACTGGATGAAGAACTAGGAGTTCTGAGCACACAGACGAGGCATGAAGGAGATGGACAACTTTCCAACTCACCCTATGTCAAATATTTATATTATGTCTGCATTATTTTCTATGAAGTACTGTGATGGACCCTGAAACTGGATACTCCCAACTCCAAATGAGAGTTCTAAAGCCAACAACAGAAATGATGTGGGAGGATTATCTCCCAATTTAGAACATATGGAGCAGCTAGCATTCATTTGAGCAGGATGTTCCTGGAGTCAGGAAAACCTGAATTCAAATATGTTCTTAGACACATAGGCTAGTTGTATGACGACTCTAGACAAGTCTTTGTCTCATTTTCCTCATCTGTAAAATGGAAATAATAATAGTACTTATCTCTCTCATGATTGCTGTAAAGATTCAAGGAGACAATAACTATAAAGCACTTGGCACAATGCCTGGCACATAGGTATTACATAAATTAGTTGTTTATTATTAGTGCCAATGATCCACTCCAATGTAGATAATTAATAAATGACTATATACATGAAATATTTCAGTGGTCCCTTACTTCATCCAATTCTAACGTAGTTATTTTTAATATCATTTAAAATAGAAGATTAGATCAACGTAGTGGTTCTGCAAAATAGTATTCTTCTTTTATTGTTCAGTCACTTCAGCTGTTTCTGACCCTTTGTGACTGCATTTGGGGTTTTCTTGGCAAAGATAATGGAGTGGTTTGCCATTTCCTTCTCTAGCTCGTTTTACAGATGAGGAAACTGAATTAAATGATTTGCCCAGGGTCAAAAAGCTAGTAGGTGTCTGAGTCCAGACTTTAACTCAGGGAGATGAATCTTTCTGACTCAAGATCTGGCACTCTATCCAGTGGAGTTATCTTTCTAGAAAAATATAAAAGTGTTAGCATTTTCAATGGTTATTCCAACACACTTTTCATATTTGTTTTCTACGGTACACTTTAGTGGCAAACAGAAATCCAAAAAGGATCAAATTAACTTCAGAACACAGTTATATTAGAGTTTCTCTACGTCATCTTTGAAAGTAATGAAAAAAAAAAAAAAAAGCCATAAGAATAACGAAGCTTATGTGGGAAACTCACACGTAACCATTAGTCATCACCTGGCTATATGCCCATACACACCTGTCTTTAAATACCAAGGTCTTGAAAACTTGTCATTTTTTCCACACATTCATATTCTCTCAGTTAAAAAAGAAAAATCTAACACCTCCAGTTAATGTTTATCAAAAGAACTATATATTTCACATCCCAACATCTCAAAAAAAAAAAAAAATGCTCCAAGTTCAACCAAGTAAGGAGTACTTTTCCCATTTGAGATGAATACTTTTAAGAGGACCTAATTTAAGACATGTCAACTAAGAATCATATTTGTTTAAGAAAAAAAAGATTTACATGCTGCATCAGGTATTATGACAAGAAACAGACTTGGGTACCAAGTAAGATACCACAGTCACGTCTGCCTGAATCCCAGACACATTTCATCCCACGTGAGCCAGAGGCAACAGCAAAGAGCAATCATTTAAATCATGGACACTGTTACTGAACAGTAACAATTTATATGACAAAACAGTAAGACAGAGTAAGACAGAAGCTCCTTGCCAGCACACATTTCCATTTTTCTTTGTATGACCATTGCCTAACAGTGCCTCACACAGGGTAGGCACTTAATACTCAACCAGCACCCCTGCTTCTTCTCATTTTGACATTGAGAGATACCATGTATATTATTAAAGGTAATGAAGATCCCCCTCCTCTCCTCCTCCTAGGTATATTATTTCAGGATAAACAACAGCTAAATTGTCACCAGGATGGTTAATAGACAACTATTTCCTTACCCACCATTCCATTTTGTGTGCCAGGTATCACACTGAGAGTACCAGTGTTCAGCCACAGACAGGAGTAAAAACAATAGTGTCCCCAAGCATTGATTGGTATGCTGTGCCACAATATTCAAATTAGCTAAAAATTTACTGGCATTCAAGAAGAAATTGTACTCGGACACTTCCTGGCTGTGTGACCCTGGACAAGTCAAGTTGCTTAGGCCCCACTGCCTAACCCTTTTCTGCTATGCTATCTTGGAAGCAATACTTAATATTGATTTTAAGATAGAAGGTACGGCTTTTAAAAAAATAGGTGCTTCACTTCAGTGTCTCCAAAGGACTTCCCTGTCATGTAATTTAAATAAATGGTCATCATCATAATTTCTGATTTTAAATGATTAAAAAAATGTTTGTGAATATTCAAAATTCACTAGGTTTTCTTGACAACTGCTATTGTAGTCTCTTCTGAAAAATCACAAAATGATCCTTAAAGGGAAAGTCAGCATAAGAAATTCTGCAAAATGCAAACACTATAAACTTGTGTAGTATTATGTATTACTTATCTTAGACTATGAACTACATGAGGTCAAGAATCCTGTAATGCCCACACAATCTCCTTCAAAAAAAGTAACTTACACACAGAAGCTGCTTAATAAAATGTCTGATAAATGTTAAATAATACCATTACTTTTCTAGCTGATTTCCATATAAACCTATTCACTATGAGTCACTCCAGTCTTCAGACTGACTTCAAGTACATAATTTGGGATTTAAGTGACAAGATGATTCTAGATTTTTAAAATTTCTCCAAGTTCCCAATTTAAATGCTTTTTTTTTTTATGATCTACATTTGCAGCAAGGTTATCTCGGTGTTGAAATAAGTACTTTCTTCATGTGAACAGTTATTACAGGAAACATGCCATCAATCAACCAATACAACAGAGTTTACAAAGGCTGTAGCCATGACCAATAAATGGGTAGGATAAAGATATTAGAGACAATGTTAATTTGACTGAATTCAATAACTATTCATGAATTTTGTATGACAACTGTGCTCAGTGCTAAAAACACAGTTACTTACTTCAAGGACATTCAATTCTATGAGTGGAGGCAATGAGTACACATAAGTATATCTAAAATAATCATAAATTAATTGCAAAGTAATTTCAAGAGGGAAGGAACTGGTAAGCTGCAAAAGGTTATATGTAGTAGGAAACTAAGAATATTAAGTCAAAGAGTGGATTGAATTTCTGCCAGAGAGGTCAATCAAAGGCATGGAGATCATAGATGGAATATTTATGGGATAATCAACCAGAAGAACATTTTGACTAGACCATAGAATAGACAATCTGAAGAGTCCTTCGAGGATTTATATTCTATAGGAGAGAAAGACTAGAGAAAGACTTACATTCTATAGGAGAGAAAGACTAGGCAAACAGAAAATTAAAAACAAAATACGCCCCTGAAAAACTGGAATGTTACTTCATACTGTCACATAGCTCTGGGAGCAAAGAAGAGGCCCTAAAATGATCCAGAATGAATTGTTCAGTCTATTACAACTCCGTCACAGTCACAGTCATTAAATAGTAAAGGTATGAAATGAAGCTGAATTCCTAGTGTATAATGATTTAAGGCTGGTTCTACCTCCACAAGGAAATGGATTTCTGTCAGGCTCCAAATTAGAAAGCTTTATGAAAAATAACTTGACAATACCCTGCCCAGCATCAAATAGGAAAGACATAATCTGGGGGATTCTGCAGTGTAATGAAGTGAAACAAGTCAAGTAAAAGAGATGGGAAAATTAGACACCCCTGCCCTTAAGGAGAGATTTTATTTTTCCTTAGTATCTTCCACTATGTTAAGAATTCTTGGCAGATGTTCATTGTCTGTCTGTCTGTCTCTCTCTTTTTCTCCCACCTCCCTCCCTGTTTCTGACTCCCCGCCCCCTCCAATATAGAGAAAAGAACAAATGTCAAGTGGTGGGGTATACACATACACATATACTAAACCAGTACTACTACTCAGCAGTCTCCTCCCACTCAATTCATTTGAGGAGAAGAAATAGGGACCCAAAAAGTTGTCACTGCAACAAGGATATCATCACACTTCCTTCCTGTCCTTATTTCTCCCCTAAATCACATCTGCGCTCCATTTCCCTCATGTGAAGCATGTAGAATGAGATCTCTATTAAAACATGAACAAGACCTACGTGAAATTATAAAGAATGAACTGAGTAGATCCAAGAAAACACTGTAAAATGACTGTGAATGTCCACCCCAGAGAATGAACTGATAAAGAGAAACAAGTGAGAAATAGTTTTATATATACATTTATCTTTTAGTCAAATGATGACTTAACTAGTGTAGGGAGAGGAAGATGGGAGACAGGCACCTCGGAATCTTATTTTAACAAAGGAATAATTGATTACTGCATTATTTTGACTTTATCATCTTATAACAATTTTATATTATAATATAAAATATTACAATTTTATATTATGTTTTAATGTGAAATAACATAATTTTTTTTTTATTTTAAACCCTTCACTTCTGTGTATTGACTTATAGGTGGAAGAGTGGTAAGGGTAGGCAATGGGGGTCAAGTGACTTGCCCAGGGTCACACAGCTGGGAAGTGTCTGAGGCCGGATCTGAACCTAGGACCTCCCGTCTCTAGGCCTGGCTCTCAATCCACTGAGCTACCCAGCTGCCCCGAAATAATATAATTTTAAAAAGAATTATTTTATTTTAAACCCTTAACTTCTGTGTATTGGCTCCTAGGTGGAAGAGTGGTAAGGGTGGACAATGGGGGTCAAGTGACTTGCCCAGGGTCACACAGCTGGGAAGTGTCTGAGACCAGATTTGAACGTAGGACCTCTAGTCTCTAGGCCTGACTCTCAATCCACTGACCTACCCAGTTGCCCCCTTATAAAGAATTTTTAATAACTGAAGAATGGAAAACTTGAGATTTCTCAGCGCTCAGTACTTTTCCTAAGTACCTTCTGAGAAGTATTATTGGAAAACTTGGAAAAGCATTAACTACTGGGAGTAAGGGGGGAATTGAGAAGTTTTACAGAGGAGGAACCCAAGTTTAACAATGAAGAAGGATAAGGATTTTGAGAGACAGTGAAGAAGAAAGAGTTTAATCTGGGCACGAAAAACTACTTATGTGAAAGAAAATATACAAGTAGAAAATGGAGTATTGAGTTTGAAGATTTGCAAGGAGTCCAGGATATCTAGAATAGAAGAGATCATGAAGGGGAATAGTATACAACATGGCTGAAATTGTATTAGAATTTTATAAGGATTGTTTTGTTTTTTAAACTGTTCAATGGGAAAAGGGGATAGGTGGAGTAGGAAGGAGAGTTAAATTCTTCAATATATGTATATTCAACATATATGTATACGTATACTTATGTATATATGTAATAAGTGAATAAATATACCAGCCACTTACATATTAAAAATTAAGTTGGAGATCTGGGTAGATTTGAAAGCGACCTCCAAATTTCACCCTCCAAAATAAAACAAGTGAGAGAAATTACATAGTGATTAGGGGCACAGATAAACAAAAATGAGTCAATGAACTTTATTAAAGTATTTCAAAGTATACTCAAAGATCACTGGTTCCATCTGTATGGATTCTCTTTGTACTACTATAGATCACAATTTCCATATAATTTCATAAGAAAAAAGATTTAGAGTTTGAAGAGATCTTAGAATTTATTGTTTAACCTCCTTTATAGATGAGGAAACTTGGAATCAAGAGCAATTAAGTAACTTGCCCTGGATCAATGACTTAGTACAAATATCTGTTCACTCAGCAGCGAACCTGGAGATAAACCATGTAAAAATGTTATTTTTACAATAAAATGATGGCACCCTAATTTACTAGGTTGGTCCTTGTATGATAGACATAGGCTGCATCTGGGCTCATACTTTTAAAGTATTTTTACTTGAGCACCTGCCAGAAACTGTGGTCTATTGGCATAGCACGATTCTGGAAAAAGACTTCAGTTGAGGAAATATCATTCAATCAGATGACAATATGTAATAAAAATCCAATGTCAGTGTGAATCCAAATCTAAAATACTACAGTCAGTAAATGCTAGTAGCAGCTAACAAGGCCCTCTCCAAACCCCCTACAAATCCATCAAGGTTAACTGCATAGGATAAGTGTACTGGCTGCAGCGTCAACAATTTAAGAGGTCATATGACAAAAGGCTGTCAGACCCAATCACTTCCCACACTATGACAAGGCTGCCAGGCTAGAGCAACAAATCTCAAGCTTCTAAATCCTCTATACCACATGAGCTCAGGAGCTCTAATGTGAATGGGCATAAATTCTTTAGTAACGTCAATAAAATATTCACTTTTTAAACTTTATCATCTTTGCCAATTCTCTCCAAGGGTTCAAATGAGATATAGAATTAAAGGAACAGTAAATTTAAAAAAGGTAAGCACGGACCAAAGCCAAAGTCCTACTCTTCTTCCAGATCAGCGATCTTAACCAAGGGTACAAAGATCAGTCAGGGGTCTGTGAATAGGTTTCAAAAGGTCCTTGAACTTGGGTAGGGAGGAAAAAATTCATTATTTCAATATAATTAGTTTCCTATGTAATCCCACATACTTAATTTTATAAAATTAAAAATGCATGTAAAATTATATATTAAAAATTTTCATATTATTGTGAGTTCATAGGACAAAAAGGGCTTATGAAACAAAACAAAAAACCCTCTGTTCTAGATTAATAGACAAATTTAACTTCTCTTGTTGCCTCAAGGTGAGCTGATTCCCATATTAATGCCACTCCAATGGTCAGTCAGCAGATGGTGCCACAAGAGTGCTATTGTTATCTTCTTCCAAAGTCTGAAAATGGTAACAGCAATTTCCCCAGGGCAGGAAAAGAAACACTGTAACTTTGATGAAATGACATATATCACATTTGGAATGCCCAAGGGCTTCTCTCCAACCTCACACTTTAAAAAAATAAAATTAAAAACTATTGTATTACCTTAAGTAATGTTAAACTATCTTCTTTAGCCACCTTGAATACTTTAAAGTACCTCTTATAGCCAAGGGCATTTTCTTCTACATGTCAACTTCAGAAAAGTAAAATATAATCTTTCTTGAGGTGAAATTGTGAAGGGTGACATAATTTTGGTTTGTAGCAATTGAGGAATATCACACAATAAGGGAATTGAACTTTTGGGGGCTCAAGTGAAACTAGAAATGTCAGTCCAAAGAGACCTCAAGCTTTCTATTCCTTTATCATGTCTACAATCCTAGATTACATTACTGGTCAGCAAAGTACCTCATAATTTCCACATGTTCATACAACATGAATCCCATAAGAGACCTTTTTTTAGCTGGCTTTGCAGTCAACAGAGATGATATCATTCTTTAAAGTCCCTACCCCAGAGAGTTATTTGTCTGAGTGGATGATTCTCTATAGGCAATCGTCAGAGCAAAATGTGCACCGCTTCAACCTCCCTCCTCTACACAGAATAACATTACTTCAGCAGTGCAGGAGAAATCCCCAGCTTGGCAACGATAAGCAGTGACCCAGGTAGTGACCGTATAAGGCACATATGCATATGGCAAGAGCCATGTTTTCAGTCTTGGTAAGAAGGCAGCAATCAAAGCATGGCTCTATGACAGCAAGACTGTCATATAGATGGAATTTGTAAATAAAATGCAGCAACTCCAGAAATCAAGCGAGCTTTTCTTACAGAATCCGAGTTCACCGAGTTCAAAAAATGAGAAGCATTCATATTTCATCATAGCCACGAGTAGACTAGAAATTCAGTAATGAAAGTAAAATGCGGGGAGAAACATCATTATTTCACCATATGTCACTTACTGTGTGACAAATGCCCAGCCCCATAACATCCAGCACGATATTACTGATAACCGTCACTAAAATCCTGAAGCAAAGTTGAATGAGCTATTTGTCTGATTTTTTAGATAGAGCCCAGTTTGGTACTCGAGATTTCCCCACCCTACCCGTTCCATCCAAAGCAAAGAAAAAGGAGAAGCATTCTGTAAGGCAGCATAGACTAAGAAACATTTCAAGTTAGTAAATCTGTTAAGGTCAGGAAATACTGAATTTTTAATATGATTTATGATATCCATGACAAAAATCAACCTTAAAATGAATGGCAAACAAAACATATAAAGTAAACAGGTAAAGAGTTCCCTATTCATGAACTGTTCATTAAACTGTTGCCTATACCTGAAGGCAACTTAGTAAAAATGTACCATCTGTATCTACACACAAACAGGTGGGATCAAACAACTTTAACTTCTACAAGAATGGTAAAACATAAAACAGACTGTTCAAACAGCCCTACACCACCAGAGATGTTTGCCAGCTCCCTCATCCAATAATGCGCACCCCCTTCTGATCTACCCCGGCTAGAGACAGTATTGATTCACATTCTCATAACAAACTTCCTTCCCTAAAGGAAGGCCCTCCAAAAGTAAGTTCCTAAAAACATTTCCCCCTCAAAATACATACGTAGTTTTTATTTTTGCACATCAAGTCAGTTGGTCTGCTGTTCCCTTGTTATTAGAGGACTGTGGCAAGCCGATGGAAATCCAGCACTCTTTGAAAAGCTTAATGAACGACAGACCCCACCCAAACCCTGACACTGCTAGAGAAGGGCATGCTCAGTGGAAAACCCCAGCTTGCTTCCAATTCATCTCATTCCTCAGCAAGGAAATTCACATGGGTCCAAGAGAGCATTCTTCCTGTTATCAGTTCTTTTAACTAAAAGAAGGGCAACTGCAATGGGACAACTTTATCTCTTTCAAGAGTAATATAATCTGCTATAGTTGGGAATTTTTTCTGGTTTTTTTTGAGGGGGGGACTTCTTTTTTGGGGAAAGGGGGTGTTCTAGTTCCTTAAATCTACCCTACTAATAACCATAAAAAGGGTCCGTCATCTTTCCCACCCTTACTTTCCACTATTTATGAACTCTATAATATACACACAAGGATAGTTTTTGATAATGGCACTGAATCAATTTCCTGCCACTTTGATTTTTTAAAGACATTTGAAATACAAATTATAATTACTACTATGATAGGTGAGACAATAGGCCAATAATTGGGGGTTTCTAATAATTAAATGTTTTGTTTTGCTGAGAAAATGCTTTAAAGCCACAGTAAATATCTTAGTTGTTTTTTGAAATCTACACCACCACCACCACCAGTGGATTGTAAGCTATTCTCTTTCCCTGGGCTCTCATGTTCACTTCTCCCAGAAAGATACACTGCTAGTGAAGGATTAGAACCAAAGACACATCACTGTCTGGCAACAGCAGTAGGAACAAGTACTATGCCCCATAGGCCTTCCCTAAGGAAAGCACATTTAAACTAGGAGTCACAAATCCAAAGTTCTCATCTTGGCTCTGACATTGGTTTGCTGTGTGACCTCAGGCAACTCTCTTCTCTTGTCTTGGCCTCAGTTTCCTCATCTGTAAAATAAAGGCAAATCCAACCAAATAATGTCTAAGGTCTTGCTCAAAAAATTCTATGACTAATTCCTCTTGGCATACTACCATGCCATCATATGGGATGCTTTAATGCTACATCGAATACCATGCAAACAGGAACCATACTTGAGATGTCTAAACAATTTCAGTTTTTAATTTAAATAATTATTTTACCTACTATATGCATATATCAACCATCTTATTATAAAAATAATATGTTTACACTGGATCACAAATGAATTAGTTTCATGCAACAAAAATTGGTCATTATGTGAAAAAGTCTAAGAGCTCTAAGAGGTCATCTACTAAAGATATATAACAAGAAGTAAATAATGATGCATGTAATCCACTACTATCAACAAAAACTTACCTAAAGATTATTTGAATAAAAGTAGATGTGTGATTGCAACTTTTTGACCAAAGGAATTATATTGCCATTAAAGGTGATTGGAGGAAAGAAAGAACCAAGTTTAAGGGAGGAGAGAATAGCTGGTTAGCATGGATAAGAGCACTAAACTTGGAATCCAAAAGACATGAGTTTGAATTCTACCTCAAAAACTTAATAGCCCTGTAACCCTACACAAGGGTTACAGGGCTATTAAGCCCTTAACCTCTCTCAGACTCAGTTTCTTATCTATAAAATAAAGGTGGTAGATGTGATAACCTCTAAGATTTCTTTGCCCTCCAAACCTATGTTCTTATGAATAAGAGATACTTTAGAAGTATTTAGTTTTCTCTTTTAATGTTTTATTAATTGTTTACATTGCTATGCCCCTCATTAAAAGTAGAGTGTATTTCCAAATCTTTCTTAAAGGAACTGTTACATTTTTAAATCATTAATAAAAGCTACTTGGTAAGTTTTAATGTTTTGTTTTGCTTTGTTTACCAAAAAAATTTATAAGCAAAGTGCCTGTGCTGAGTAAACTTTAAGTTTTAAAAAAGGGGATGAGAGTCTCATTTTTGTCTGAATACTTACAAAATTACAAAATAAAAGGCAAAAGTTTATCACAAACGGAATATTTTGTATATTTAAGCTGGAAAGATGTCACACATTCCAAGTCATAGAGAAAGAATGTGACAGGCAAAACAGAAGACAAATTAAGAACAGTATGATAAAAAGCAAGAGAACAGAAGTTATGAGAATAATATTGTGGCAAAGTGACTATAAGTATATACTTAGCACCAAAGCAATTACTTACTGGTAGCCTTCTGCTACTCTATCATGTGTTCTTGCCTTTTTTTTTTTAAACTCTCTTTGAGATGGTATAAGGATTACTGAGGTACTTGCACAATGGCTCCATCCTGGGTGAGGCTGCATTGAGAGGTAGAGAGTTCAGGACTATGGCTGGGATTCCTGCTTAGTCTACATCTAAAGTCCTGAGATTCATTTATGGGTATCAAAATTTAGGATAAACACTGATAAACTAGAGACTATGAGAGGAAGGACAACAGGATGATAACGGGTTTGAGGTTATATACCATGTGAAGTCTGGCCACATAATGAAAAGACGGGGTTTACCAGCGAAGCACACAATCTGCCCATTTGTTACCACTTCTATTTCTAGTTAGATTTGCTGGGTTATCTTTTACACTACTTCTAGTGTTATAAGCTATTAACTACTTATGCCAACCATAGTGTTTCAGTGTCTTCATTTAAGAAATGCGCAAACTATAGTTATTTAAAGTTACACTGCTTCTCATTTTTACTTTTATTCATTACTAAAAAACTAAACTAAATGTGATTTTTTTTACTAAATTACCAAAAAACTAACTAAAAAAATTAATTGTCATTTAATAATTTGTTGTTGTTGAGTTATTTTTGTCTCCAAATCTTTGTGACCCCAATTTTAGGTTATCTTGGCAAAGGTGCTAGAGAATAGTTTGCCATTTCCTTCTCAAGTTCATTTTATGGATGAGGAAACTGAGCCAAATAGGGTTTAAACGAATTGCCCAAGATCACAAAGATAGTGTCTGAGGGCAGATTTAAACTCAGGAAGATAAGAGTCTTCCAGACCAAGACCAGCATGCTAGCCACTTTGCTACCTGGCTGCCCATTTAATCATTCCCTCCATCAATTAAAGAGCAAACAAGGGTCATAGATATGAGGAAAACGATCAATAAAGATCTTAAGTTGGCATCATAAAGTTATAGGTGAGTTTTAAAAAACTCAATTTTGCCACAGAAAATTTGAGATTGGCATTTTCTTCATTCTGATTCGTTCTAACTCACACATTTTATGGCGCGTGCGCGCACACACACACACACACACACACACACACACACACACACACACACAGAAGCAGGAATGGGAAAGGGGGTGACTAGGGCCACCAGCAATCTGCTAGGTCACTCTCAGCCCACAGAATATGGCTGGGAAAATGCTAAAGAACAAAAGTCATCAGGGACACTGAAAGGAAAATTAGTGAGACAGAGATTCTTTCAATCTTCCCTCCTCTTCACACTTCCCACCCTCTATTCATCAAGCCTCCATCTGAACAGCAATCACCCATTCCACAAGGGAAAAAAAGCACCAACATGACAATTTTAAGGCACATTACTAAGGACTGTCTCAGAACACCTCTGTCTTTCACAGGAAGGAAAACAAAAGCAGAAGTTGAGGCTCAGTGAAAAAAAAAAAAAACTCTAGTCAGCAGTTCCAAGATTTTTAATCCTTCTCTCTATCAAGAGCACAACTGACTGAAAATTTCCCAAAGATTTTATGAATCTTCAACTAGAAAAAGTTCTGCTGGCTTATTTTTCACCCCTTGACACCCTCTATAGCAGCTATGATATATCTAGTGACAGCAGATATCATCAAGGACCTTAAGAATTATAGAACTTGAATTATCAATCACTTTTTCTTTTTTTTCCCCACTGACGTTCTTCCATACCCACACAGTTCATTTCTTAAACCCACAGTTAAATTTCTTCCAGGCTCTAAGTCTGCATTAATTTGGATGACTACACATGAGCTATGTGCAAAATTAAAAAATTTACCACATATTTATATTACTAAACTTATCCATGAATTATCAAATAAATCCAGAAAATGCTACAACATTCATGGAATCTGAGCCCCAAACCTTTATAGCATCTTATTTTCATTAGGAAGTGAAAAGAAACATAGAGATTGTGGGCTTTGTAAACATAATTAAGGCTACTAAATTAGCAATATGCCTGGGGCATTTGTGATTTCAAGAAAGGTATCTTTCCATGAGTGAGATATAGACTGATGCTCAGAACATATACAGTCCCCCTCACCAAGACTTTCCTGGAAGGTTCTTCATCTTGAAAGAAAAGTCTTGAAAAGTCTGAGTTGTATGGGCATGGATGCTGAGAACCCAAGGTCACCCTCATGCCACCATTAATGAAGAGGTTCTTAACCTTTTAAATGTCATGAATCCCTTTGGCAACCTGGTAAAGCCATAAAAAAAAAATCTATAAGTCTACAAAGGAAGCCAGTAATGCTGAAATATAGTTACTAAAGTATTTTTATATAAGTTTAAGAACCCCAATTTAAGAATTCCTACATAAAAAGACTAGAAAACATTTACCAATGTTTTACCAAACTAAAATTTTAAAGCATTGTTCTTTGATCATTTTTCAATTGTGTTCGTCTCTTTGTTATAGTCATGGGGTTTTCTTGGGAAAGAGTGGCTTGCCATTTCCTTTTCCAGCTTATTTTACAGATGAGGAAACTGAGGCAAGTAGGGTTAAGGGACTTGTCTAGGGTCACAAAACTAATAAAAGTCTGAGGCTAGACTGAACTCTGATCTTCCCTTCTCTAGACACATTGCTTTATCCACTGTACTACCTAGCTGTCCTTTTAAAATATGTACTTAAGTCAAATAGAGATACAAAAATATGTACACTTAAGACTTTCAAAGTACAATTAAAGTCAATTTGGCACTATATCATGGCCTACATTGCATAGTAATAACCCTGGTAAACAAGAAAAAGCTGCTCATTGCACTTTCTTTTATTTGATTTTGCTTTTTCAGTTAAAGATTTTTCTCTCCCTCCCATCCTCTGCTTCTTTGAAAAGAAAAAAAAGAAAACAAAACTCATGTAATAAATATGCAGTCTAGCAAAACAAACTGTTAAAATGGCCATGTCCAAAAAATGTCTTCATTGTACTTTCCAAATGTTTATATATTCCACCATTTCTCTTCAATTATTTAAAACAATTGGATCTTGTAGCTCTTTTATGATTCGTACCAGATGTATAAATTCACTAGACTAAAATTTAAAGACTAACAAGCATTCAGACACCTTTGGTTTGGGCATTTTCCTCCCATAAAAGGTTGTACAAATAAAGATCCCAACTTGGAGGTGGGAGGTCCTAGATTCAAGTTTGTCCTCAGATGCTTCCTAATTTTTGTGTCCCTGGGCAAGTCACATAGCCCAATTACCTAACCTTCTGCCCTTGGAACTGATATTTAGTAAAATTCTAAGACAGAATGCAAGGGTTTAAAAAAATGGACCCCATATAATAAAAATGATACACTAAATGTTTCCCCATAGCTTTAAGGGATTTGCACAGGACATCTCTCCTGCTGGCTGCTCCTTCCACCCCACACATCCCATCATCCCCAGACTTACTGATCTCATCAGCTCTCACCAGGACCCTTTCTCCTACTTGGCCTCTCAGAATCCCTAGCTTCTTTCAAAATTCAGCTCAAGCACCACCTTTTCTGTTTTCTCCCCCCATTAGAATGTAAGCTCCTAGAAGGACTGGGTTTTTTTTGGCCTTTCTTTGTATCTCTAGCACTTAGCAGAATCCCTGGCAGAAAGTAAATGTTTGATACATACGTGCCAATTGATTGCCATCTCTTTAAGAGTTAAAATTACCTTCTGGAGCCAGCATCGTTTAGCTATTTGTCATTGCAAAGTGTGACGACGGCTACCTGTCTCACTTCCTCTTCATTCTTACCTCCTTGTCCTCTCCTCTACTGGTCACTGCTATGCTCAGTCAGGGACCAATAAACATTTTATCATGCATCTATACTATATGCCAGGTACTATGCAAGTGCTGGAAATACAAAGAAAGGCAAAAAGACAGGGAGCTTACATTCTGGATGGCTATGTTGAAGCATTTATTTGAAGTTCCAATGTTCTAAACCTTAGAAACACCTGGACCATAAATCAGTTCTTTAAACCTGAAAAGAAATAAAATTCAATTTTAGCATTACTTTGTCCTTGATCGTTACTTCTATCTCTCTGTCCTAGTATAACAAAATACACAACTATCTTCATTCACTGGGTTCTTCATTCAAATTCCCCACTTACTACCTACAAGTTTTAGAATGAACACACAAGTAGAAGAGTAAAAAGAAATAAGCAAGCAAATACAATCTTTTCATAAATCTCTTAGGATTTAGGTCAACATTTCCTAGATTATCCCATATCATTTAGGGGCACCAGGAATATTCATCCTAGAGAAGGGAAGAGAGGAAGAATCATTGACAACTCTCCAGCATTTTAAGGTCTATCTCCCAGAAAAAGGGGAAAAGCATTGACTAAGTACCTACTATGTGTGCTGCCAAGGACTATACTTTGGCTCAATGTAAACAGCACCTCATTTGACTGGAAAAGAGAACACACTTGTTCTGGTTAGCCCCAAGACAGATGCAGGAAAATGGGCAAAGATTGTAGAAGTAAAATAAAACTTCTTAAAACTATTCAGAATTGTAAAAATGGATTGGGATGCCCAAGGAGTAAGGGGCTTTGCTTCACCATTAGAGGCATTAAAATAAAGGTTAAGGGGCAGCTGGGTAGCTCAGTGGAGTGAGAGTCCAGGCCTAGAGACAGGAGGTCCTAGGTTCAAATCCGGCCTCAGACTCTTCCCAGCTGTGTGACCCTGGGCAAGTCACTTGACCCCCATTGCCCACCCTTACCAATCTTCCACCTATGAGACAATACACCGAAGTACAAGGGTTTAAAAAAAATAAATAAATAAAGGTTAATTTTTGGATATGCTATAGAAGAGATTCTTGTTCAGAAACAGGCTGGATCACACAGTCTTTGTAACTCTGTGAGGTCTGGGGATCCAACTTCTTTGCATAAATGTTAAACTTATGTTGATGCAAACTCTTAAAATAGGATGAAATTTAATGAACCACTCAATTTACCACATTAATTTCTTGGTTTATAATCCTATGAGATTCTTCTCTCTCTGAAAAGCTTAATCTACAGATTCTAAGGAAATCAATCAATCAACATTTATTAACTGCCTACTATGTGCCAGGCACTATGAAAGCCACCTTAACTTCAATAAAGGAACAAAAGAATAGCTCAGAAATTACCTTCAAACTCTAGAATGTGCTACTCACAGTTTATACCTTGGGATTTGGCCAGGGGACTGGATTCTTATGTTTTACACAGATACAATATCATAAATTAATATCCTATTTTCAGTCCATGAAATATGTCTTATTAAAATGCCAGTTTAAGAAACTAGAGACAGAGGATCACCACCATTACCACGATAACATATGAAATCTTAGAAAAACAAAACTTCTTTTATAGAGTTGAATCACTTTACAAGGTGGGTCTTTTAAGACAGTCTGACAGTGCATACAAATACTATCACTGGAGTAAAACCAAAGGGTCACAGCTGTAATGCATCTGCCCCTGCAGTTCTAACTGGTTCAAGAGCATTTCTCTCCCTTTGAGTAAAAACCTCCAGAAAGCTGAAACTAGAGTATTTCTCCCCTTCTCTCCTCCCATTCTACTCCCTGGATATGTTTTATGGATGCCTATATTCTCCTTCCCCAAATTCTGGCTCTATTCAAAAAGCTGAACTTGTGGGCTGCATGGTTACTATAACATAGTCAAGCAATAAAAGAAAATGCAGATGAAATTTGGAAAAAATGTAAAATAGCATATGAGGTCCATAAAAACCTTAACATAAATTGTCCTAAAATACAGTAATCCTTTTTCAAATCAGATGGTTCGGGTTGTAAAAGTAATGAGTTATTTTTGAATTAGCGGAATTTAATTTTTAAAAAAACACATAAGTGAGTTACACTAACTTAATCTAATCTAAATCATTTAAACCACAATAAATTCATTCAGATAATTTGTCTAGACTTGAAATCTCTGTAAATTAGTAAAAGAAACAGAAATAAAAATTGTTAAATCAAATTAGGTATAAGTCCACTCTAAATGAGAAAATATATTCCAATACTAATAGACTTTAGTTCCAAATGTATAACTAATGTGCTTTTGAATGAATTTCTATAGAAACAAGTTACAAATATTCCTATATAAATACTGCTGCTACAGTCCAAGATTAAACCAATGACCACAATGACCGCTTTTCTCTGATTTATTTCCATTATGCCTTCTGGCACACAATTATCTTTCCTAAATCTGAGCCCTGATATTTCTAAATGTAAAGCTTGAGTATAAGATAGTTGCAGTTTAGTTTATCAGCGGTGTCACAAGTTCTCAGTTCCCAGACTAAGCTTCTTTCAATGAAAGTATAAAGTCCTTCCCTTCTTCCAACAAAAGCTGATACTAACAAATAAGAACACAATAAAAGGAAATAAATCAAACTAATTACTTAGTAAGTGACCTACTTGGACTATTTTCTAAAAACTAGGTAGAGTGAACAGTAAAATCTCTGCCAACAAGGAGAGATCAACATTCAGTATGTTTAATACTACTTATTAGACAATGAAAAGTTGGCAGTCTTAGCTTCAGGCCACAGTTTGAGAAATTCTCTTGTTGGTGCTGTCAGATTACACTGACCTGTTGAAAGCACAATAATTTTAAAAATTAATATTATTTTTACTTGAAAGTTTCAAGTTGTATGTAGAATTGACAAGCCTTGACAAATTGTCTAATGCTACTTCAACACCCTCTATCAATTCATTCTTCCCTTACAACTCCTTAGAATCTAGTCTTCCAGGAGCTGTGATGTCAGAAAATGTCATCACACACCATGGACAAGTGATAATTCCTCTCTCTAAAGGTCACTAACCTGCTCCACAAATGGCAGACATCCAGTTTATCATAATGTGATAATTACATTATTATTGTGATTATTATGAGGCTTCTAGTATGATAGATAGGCTCATTTAGAAATAATACTCCACCAATACAGCTTCTTCAAGACCTAAGCACACCTCCATTTCACAATGGGACACCCACAAAGAATATAACACAAAGAAATAAATGCCGTGGGCATAATAAGCAGAGTGATAAGTGCTACAATAGTTTACAAAAAGGTAAAATGCAGGTGGATTTCAGGGGTGAGAGAATCTCTTGAGGAAACTGGTTATGAAGAAGTTGAGATAAGTGAAGGAAAGGATGTTCAAAATGAGGAAGACTATAGTATGAAAACTGAGTCCAAAAAAGGATATGAAATATATATAAAGAGATAATAAACCAATTTGGCTTAAAGTGATGAAATGGAAAATGATGGAAAGTTAGAGAGAGACTCGAATATGGATTATTAGCTTAACAAATCTGATCTTGACCTCACAGTTGATAGGAAGGCACTGAAGGGTTTTGTTCACCAAAATGACAAAATCTAAAGAGGATTTTAGGAAGATTAATCTGGTAGGCAAGCTAAAGTATTTTCTTTTCTTTTTTTAAACCCTTAACTTCTGTGTATTGGCTCCTTGGTGGAAGAGTGGTAAGGGTGGGCAATGGGGGTCAAGTGACTTGCCCAGGGTCACACAACTGGGAAGAGTCTGAGGCCGGATTTGAACCTAGGACCTCCCATCTCTAGGCCTGGACTCTCAATCCACTGAGCTACCCAGCTGCCCCTAAAGTATTTCCAATTAAAGAAATATTTTAAAGGACCATACAGTGCTCAAGAGACCTTTAGCCATTAAACAAAACCATGTATATCAATTCTATTCACTTTTGTTTCAATATCATTACATCTGTACCTGTTCTCTGACATCATTAGTGAAAGGAGAAAAATATGATAGCTCTATATGATCTTTGCCTCTTCCATTTCTAGGGGAAAAAAAGGATTATATAATCTTGTGTTTTCAAAAGGCAACATTGCTAAAAGGCTATTATAAAAGGCTGCATTTTACACTATCCTTGCCCATAATCAGTCACAATACCAAACATGTACATACCCAAGAACAACTATACAGAAAATACAATATCACAAGCAAAGGAGAATTAAGACCACTAGCACTAGCAATAATAGATGCTACAATTAAAGCTAAGTGAGAAATAAAAACTGGGCTACTATTTATAAATGGGCAAGGAACATTTTTTCAGATAAAGAAATCAAAACTATCAATAAGCACATGAGAAAGTGTTCTAAATCCCTAATAATTAGGGAAATGCAAATCAAAACAACTCTGAGGTACCACCTCCTCATACCTAGCAGGTTGGTTAAAATGATAGCAGGGGAGAGTAATGAATGTTGGAGGGGATGTGGCAAAATTGGGACATTAATGCATTGCTGGTGGAGCTGTGAACTGATCCAACCATTCTGGATGGCAATTTGGAGCTATGCCCAAAGAGTGATAAAAGAATGCCTGCCCTTCCATCCAGCCATACCATTTCTGGGTTTGTACCCCAAAGAGATCATAGATAAACAGACTTGTACAAAGATTATTTATAGCCACACTTTTTCTGGTGGCAGAAAATTGGAAAATGAGGGAATGCCCTTCAATTGGGGAATGGCTGAACAAATTGTGATATATGCGGGTGATGGAATACTATTGCACTCAAAGGAATAATAAACTGGAGGAATTCCATGTGAACTGGAAAGACCTCCAGGAATTGATGGCAGAGCAAAAGGAGCAGAGCCAGAAGAACATTGTACACAGAGACCAAATACACTGTGGTAAAATAGAATGTAATGGACTTCTGTACTAGCAGCAATACAATGACCCAGGACAATTCTGAGGGTCTTATGGAAAAGAGCGCTACCCACATTAAGAGGAAGAACTACAGGAGAGGAAACACAGAAGAAAAACAATTGCTTGAACACATGGGTTGATGCAGACATGGCTAGGGATGTAGACACTAAAGGACCACACCAATGCAACTATCAATAATATGTAAATAAGTCTTGATGATCACACATGTTAAAACCAGTGGAAATGCGTGTTGGATATTGGGGGAGAGGGGTTAAAAGGGAAAGTAAAAACAGGAATCATGTGACCATGGAAATTTTTTCTAAAAAATAAAATATTTAAATCATAAAAAAAATAAAAATAAAAATAAATTTAAAAAACTGGGCTACTAGGTAGGCTGCTTGAAGAGACAAAAATTAACTAGAAAAGTGATTCTTGCTGTTAAGGGAACATTCCCCCCTACAAAGATATGTAGTATAAGAGAATTATTACTATCAGACAAGAACTCCTTCTTGCTGTTTTATTACTGTTGCTTGCCAGCATTCTCCTGAAGATACAAAGATCCAGTCTCAGGTGGTAATCACACTGGGGCACTTGAGAGTACTGAACAAATTTGGAGCCAAACTCGACCCCACACAGACATTTATAAAGTAGAAGGGAGAAATGAATGGGAGCATCACCACAGTACATACTTTCCCTCTTCAAGTAGCTTGCCTAGGATATCTCCTTCCTAAGCTGAATAAGATGATGATGATGGCCCAGAGACAAGGAAAATATGCTTATCATCTTCCTGTATTCCTGCATTCCCTGTCACTGGTTAGCTGAGCTCTTTATTAGCCAAGTGTATATAACAGCCAAATCCAGGCTTTGCTCATTAGACTACTTGACAGGCAATGCAATAGAGTAGAGCAGAAGATCTAGGCTTGAATCCTATTTCAGAAACGTATGAGCTATGTGAATGTGTCACTCAGCCTCTAAAGGCCTTGGTTTCTATATTAAATGATGGAAACCCCTTCCAGTTCTAAACCTATGACCTTATGGCAATTCATCTAGCCAATGATATCCATTTGGGGCTTTTATGATCCTGGAGAAGAACTAAAAATAATAATTCTTTCTTTCATTTTAATCTGATGGCAATTAATATGAGAAGCAAACAAAAATATTAATTATTGGCTGAATTTAAGATCTTCCCAGTTAATATTTTGTTGTTATTGTTATTTTTAATGAAAAATCTGCAAAGCATTAAAGAAATGCAAACTAAATTCTGACATTTCACTTTCACACTCTGAAAATTGAGGGGAGAGGGGGCAGATTTGGAACAGATATCAGCAGTAACTAGTCCAATCTATACCAAAAAAAAAAAAAAAAAAAAAGAATCTGTTACAACATGGCAAAAATCAATCAACATGCAGTTATGAAGGGTTTATTGTGCATCAGGTATCGTGTTCAACAAAAAAGTTACAAAGAAAAAGGAGGGGAAAACAGTCCCTGAAACTAAATACACTAAAAGGAAAGTAACTATAGAGGGGGAAAAACAAAGTGGGAGGTGGTACCAGGAAGAAAAGGAAAAGCTTCTGGCATCCAAAAGAAGGTGATATTTAAGTATTTAAATCCTGAAAGAATCCAGGGAATCAAGGATGTAGACTTGAGGAAAGCACACCTATTAGGAAGTGGCGATGGTGTAACACATGAAAACAGGAGATAAAAATCAGTCATGCCTGAGCACTCATAGGTTGGTCGATGTGCTGGATATTGGGGGGAGGGAGGGGGATTTAAGACAACATATGTAAGAAGACTAGAAATATAAGAAAGGGGCAGTTAGTGAAGAATTTGTAATGCCAAACAGAAGAGTTTATATAATAAATAAGGAATATGGAGCCACTGGAGTTTGTTGATGGTGGGAGGAAGGGGATGAACTAGTCAAAGTTACTCAGCAGTTGCATGGAGGATAGACTGGGGTGCAGAGAGACAAGGGACAGGAAGAATGAGGAGTCAATGGCAATAGACCAAGTGAAGAGTAATAAGGTCTTGAAGGTACGAATTATTAAAGAGAAGTAAATAGAGAGATGTTGCTGAAACAAAAACAAGATAATATGGTGAGCAGGCACATGGAGAAATGAGAGCAAGGGTAAGTGGTCATCTAGGGTCTGTTCAAATACCACTAATAAGAGACATCCAACTACATTTGGAATCATCCATTCTGCTTAAGGACAGCTCCAACTTGAAAATAAAAATAAAATATGTATTAAAAGTGGAAATGTTTTGTATGACTTCATATGCATAACAGGTATCCAATTTCCTGTCTTCTTAAAGGATAGGGAAGGGAGAGAATTGGGAACTGAAAATAAATATAAGTACAGTTCCAACTAGTATGAAGTTTTTTCCAGACTAGTTTTATCCACTCTAACAATCTAGTACATAAGCTCCAAAGATATAGATTCACAATGGATCATGACTGCCCTTCCTGTGGACTCTCCTCTATATCTTTCCATTAATTCACTACCAGAATTTCACCCAATATCTTGGAATGGAGGGCACCTTCCTTACAATCTCCTGACATTTTGAGGATAATAATGATGCGTATGTGCTATTCATATAACCAGCTCAAATCCATACACTTCTCTACTGTCCAACTTGATTCTTCAGAGGCTATAGTAGGCACTTTCTAAATATTAATTGACTGACTGGCAATTTCATGAGTCACAGCCATTTAACACAAAAAAATAGGTTAGTGTTAAAAAGAAAAACAAACAAAAAAAGGGGTCTTTGTCTCTAGGATAAGACAAGGGCTATTTGAATATCTGTCAAATCAACCAACAAACATTTATCAAGATGGGGGGGGGGGTGGGGGCAGAGTTTAGAGAGAGAAACAATAGAAACAATGCAGAAATGGCTTGGGAAGAGACATTGTAATGCATTGCTGGGCAGCAGTGTGAATTGGTCCAACCTTTATAGATATTAATTTGCAATTATGCAAGAAAAATGACTAAATCTTTCATATTCTTCAGTCTAGAAATGTCACTACAAAGGATATTGGCTACCAGGTCATATAAATATGCACACCTCTGAATTTCTCATGGGTTTTTTTTTCCACTGAATGAAAACACTCCATTACATTAATATACATTTGGGTTTTTTTTTTCAGTCATCCCCTAATCAATGGGTACACACTGTTTCCAAGTTTGTTTTGCTGAAAAGAGTATCCCTAGAAATATCAAACACTTAGAACAGTACCTGGCACATAATAGGCACTATATAATAATACTAGTTAATATTTATACAGGATTTACTATGTGCTGGGTGCTTTACAATTAAATGCTTATTTATAATATAAAAAACATATTCCTTTCCCCCAGTGCTATATGTAAAATGTATACTTTTGCGTTTATTCTACCAAAAAATATCCAGAATGACTAATCCATCCCTTTCTGCTACTTAATTCTGCAAGCAATAAACTGACAAACTTTCTATTAGTTTTTACCTTTCCACCAAATACACATCTAAAAGATAGGTGTCCAAGGCATAACATTCAGGATATATACACAACAATCTCCTTCTGAAGAATTCAATTATTCCATTATGTTCTTAAAAGGGGCTATTTTCCATTAATGGCATCTTGCTTAGCATTTCAGAAGTGAATTGTGTATAGAATATACTCAAGTCCCAACACAAAGCAGGCATGTATTCACCTAAGCCTGGCACCCTCTCCAAAATCACCCACCCTCCTCTCCTGCAAGTACTTTATATATTTACAGACTTTGACTTTAAAAATTATTATTTCATAAAGTAAAAGCTCAATTTCACCTGGATTTCATGATGGAAATTGCCAAACAGATTTGGGAGGGAGAGGGGGTTCATTCTTCATTTAATTAAATGGCTACAGCAAGTTATTAAAATGGAATGTATAGTTGCCACTCCAAATATTGTTCAAACATGTAAAACTCTGAAGCAAAAAGTCTTTTAAGCAAGAAGCTTATTTCTAACAGTCAAACGTGATAAAATTTAAAAGCCAGCTCTGGAAAGAGGCTTAATGTTTTCCTGTTAAATGAGTCAAATTTAACTAATGCTCATGTTATATTAAAATATCTGTGGCCCCACCTAAATCTATGAAGAGGTCTGTAGTCTGACCACAAAGATGTCCAGAATGAAGAGAGAGGAAACTGAAGACCCATCTGTACTAGAGCCGCCCCCCCCAAAAAAAAGGACCCACTTTGTTTGGTTTCTCCTAAGATGAACATTGCTGTCGAGTTATCTCTACAACTTCATTAAAATGCCTCGCCATAATTTAAACATACACAACTGAACATTCACAGCAGCCCTGAGCAGAGGACAAAGGAAGACAGGGTCACATTTTTCAGAGTTGCAAAAATGTCATCTGCAGCATGTCTCCTACCCAGTTATAAAGGCACTTCTTTGGCACTAACAAAGGGAACAATGTTTCCCACTAGGCCTCTACATACAAGGCTATTAAATTTCAGAAGGAAACAAAGCAGTAAAAATTAACACAGAACAGAACTGAATGTGTAGGGGAGTCTAGGGAGAAATTATAAGAAACTGCTAGCCACACCAGTTTCTGTCAAAGAAAGTAAAATAAAATATTTTTTTTTAAACTTGACAAATTTTAAATCATCAGTGAAAAATTTAGATCTCCTTGAAAATTAGATAAATTACCAGCAACTGGGAGGATTGGGGTTAGAATGGGGGTGAAGGTGGGAGGTGGGGGGGAATGGGAGGAGAGAGGCTGACTTGCCCAAGGTCTCACAGCTAGGCAGCAACTGAGGCCACATTTGAACCCTGGACTTCCCAATCTCCAGACAGGGCTTTCTACACACTAAGCCACCTAACTTCCCCAGCAATAAGTATTTATTAAGCAGCAACAACACAGGCATCGCGCCAAGTGCTGAGGATACAAGGAAAGACAAAAGACAAGTCTCTGCCCTAGAGGAGCTCATGATGAAACAAATAGGTAACAAACGAGCTTATATAGAGAATAAATAGGAAATAAACATTAGGAAAAGCACCAGCTTTAAGAAAAATGAGGAAAGGCTTCCTATAGAAGTCAGTGAGGTTCAATCCAGGGCCAAACTTCTGGGTGGTCCTGTATTTTACACTTAGCCGAGGAAATCAAAGTTTTCTGTAAATCTCACAAATAATAATAATTGTTAAAATTTATTTGACACTGCTGCTAAGAGCTTTAATAACTATTTCATTATGATATAATAAGATAGATTGTAAAATAGATAATCTACATAATATATAATAACATACATTTATTATTTCATTTGATCTTCATTCGCAACATTCCTGAAAGGGAGCTGCTACTATTATCCCCATTTTTTAGATAAGGAATCTGAGGCAAATAGGATAAATGATTTGCCCAGGGTCAAACAGCTACTAAGTGTTTAGAGAATAGATGTGAGGATCTCAGGTCCTCCTGATTCTAGGCCAGGGCTCTATACTGGACCTAGCTGCCCCTGGACTATCTGATACTAATTGATGAATTAACAGCAATCCATAGAATGAAAATATATCTGTATCTATTAACATATGTCTATATAAACATATACTCTGCTAAGATGCAAGTTCTTCTAAATACAATGAAAGTGTGTCTTATTTACCTTTGTCCCTAGAAGGGTGTTCACCTTCAAAGGAGGGAACGTTTTATTTGTCTTTTTATCCTTTGTAGATGACTTAAATACTACTCTAATAGAGAGAGAGAGAAGGGCAACAAGGTGTCGAAGAGGATAAAATGGCAGGCCTAGAGTCAGGAAGACAAATTCAAATCAGGATTAGATACTTATTAGTTGTATGGCCCTGATAAAGTCACTGAACTGTTTGCCTTGGTTTCCTTATCTGTAAAAAGAAAAAGGCAAACCATTTTAGTATCTTTGACAAGAAAACCTCAAATGGGGTCATGAAGAGTCAGATATGACTGAAATACGACTAAACAAGAATTTATATTGATAGCACTGTAAAAGACAGCCTACATATAACATGCCAGGGTCCAGGAAATTAAATTCTGCCTCAGATAAATTCATAGGGTCAGAGATGTAGGATCATGAGCAAGTTTTAGCCTCTTAGATGTCTATTTCATTTGTAAGATAAGCATAATAAATATTATTTATCTAATACACTTCAATGTACCAAGTACAAGAAATATTAAAAGTAACAAAACTGACTCAGAGAGAGGACTTGGCCACGATCACACAGCTGGCAAAGTCAAAGACAGAACTACAAGGCAAGCCTCTAGGTCTCCTTTACCTAAGCCATACTTATAAACAGATTATTATAAAGAACGAAGGAACACTAAAATTAAGAGAATGTATATGATACAAGCTTTAGTTTAAGTTTTAAATATATGCAACATTCTCAAGGCCAAACTGCTACATCTTCTACACAAGTCTGGTTCTAAAAAGACTGAGTTGTACCTATTTGTGGTAGGAAATCTATTATGACACTATTTTTAGAGGCAAAAAAAAAAAAGAGAGAGAGAAACAAGGAGTGAACAGAATAAGTATTTATTAAATTCCTACTACTATGTGCCAGGCACAGAACTAAGAGTACTATACAAGAATTTCATTTGATCATCACAAAAGCCCTGGGAGGTAAGGGTTATATTATTATCCCCATTTTAGCACTGAGGAAACTGAGGCAGGCAGCGGTTAAAAGATTTGACTAGAGGCAAAACCTACTAGTTTTAATTCTAACTTGAGTCATCTTAATTCTAGGCCTAGAGAGCTCTCTGTCCAGGGAGTCACCATTGGCTGTCATTGGTCCTGGACTGAGTCAAAGACCAAATATTTTTTAAGACATCCAATTATTCCTGTTTATTTTCAAATTCAATATTAACATTTCTGCTTGAAACACTAAAATACAAATTCATGTAGGCTTTGAAAAAAATTGAAAAGAGCCCAATCTACTCTTCTGCAATAAGTTAAGTATTCCTGAATAGTGCATTTATTCAGAAGAATATCAAATCATTTCCTGCCATATGGAATCTGAGAATCATATATTTGAAGCTGAGGGGAACCTTAAAAATGCATCAAATGCAAACTTCTAATTCTGCAGGTGGGAAACCAAAGATTAGAGCTATCAAATCCTGTAGCCAAAAGATAAGCTAGCTAGTAAAGGACAAAGCCAAGATTTGAACCCTAGTTCAGAATTCTAACCATGATTCTTTTCATTATACTATATTGCCTGCAGCAGGAGATGAAGACTTCCAATCCCAATTTGACATCCACTAGCCAAGTGATCACAGCGCCAAGCCACTTTCCTCTCTAATATTCATTTTCCTTGTCTGTAAAAGGACAGAATATTTATAATTCCCTTTTCTCGGGGGGATTCTGAGAAGTTCTTTGCAAATATAAAAAAGTCCTATGTTTGTGGAAATCTACTGTGGATTTTTTAAAGTATTTTGAGCTGCTTTAACTGAATCTCTCTTCAAATCATGCAGTTAAAGGATCAAATGTTGGGGCATTTGTGTGGACAAACATCACTCACTGTATTCTCATTCCTGTCTCACAGAAGGGTTGTGAGGCTCTAACCACACCTATGTGTGTGTC
This sequence comes from Gracilinanus agilis, assembly GCF_016433145.1. Classification (NCBI taxonomy): domain Eukaryota; kingdom Metazoa; phylum Chordata; class Mammalia; order Didelphimorphia; family Didelphidae; genus Gracilinanus; species Gracilinanus agilis. Next base: position 387,710,116 of record NC_058133.1, read on the forward strand.
ATCTATTATATGTATTTATCTATACATCCGTATATATTCACATATTTACTATTTTGTTTATCCTTTAGCCGTTTTTCAGTTGTGTCCCATTCTTTGGACCTCATTTGGGGTTTTCTTTGGCAAAGATCCTAGAGTGTTTTGCCACTTCTTTCTCCGTCTCATTTTACTGATGAGGAAACTGAGATAAACAGGGTTAAGAGACTTTCTTGGCCAACGTGGAACAGTGTCCCTGGCTAGGTTTGATCTCAGGGCTCTTTGTGACTCCAGAACTGTCACTCTAGCCACAGCATCACCTAACCGCCCTACATATACAGCCATCTGCAAACTTTTAAGTGCAAGTTAATGCCAGTTATTTACTATCTCTCTATCTAGGCATTTCCACATAAGCTTTCAAGGGATGCTTTTATCTCATTTTTGATAAGTTTGGAGATTTTTTATTGAGGGAATTAAGCTATATGCTCATCACTGAGTAGAGTGCTGCCTAATATACTCATTAATGCTCCATCACTGTCGTAGGCACTACCGGGTGTTCCCAAAGTCTCAGAGAAGGCTTAAGCATTACTTTGAAAGTCAGCTATTGAGCTTATAATTTCTCTGAGCCTTTGGGGACCCCCTGTAGGACCCAGCACAGTGATGGAGCATTAATGCAGTATATCTCAGCCTCAGTAAGTGGCGATGGAATAAGTGGACAGCATATAGCTTGACTTCTGTAACAAAATACATCAATTGCTAGAAAGTCGACATGCCAAAATGTCAAATCCTGGCTGGGCTCCACACATCCTTATTCAGTTTCTTCTTTGGAAGGGCGTGGTTTTGCCTCTAACTCATGACTTCATGTGGACTCTGTTGGCTCCAATATTGCTGTTGGCTACTGTCCACAGGAAATTAAGACAAACAAAACAGATTTCCATGGCCATTTCCTCCACCTTGTTCCAGCTCAACTAGCCCATGCATAAAACATGGGTTTTATTTTGAGGTAGTTTGTTGTTGTTTTGTTGAGAGTTGAAGAACAGATAAAAAGGAATAGTGACAATTAAAAAAAATGGTTGTTTGGTCGTTTTTCAGTTGTGTCCAATTGTTTGTAACCACATTTGAGATTTTTGCAGCAAAGATACTGGAGTGGTTTGTAATTTTCTTCTTCAGCTCATTTTACAGATGAGGAAACTGAGACAAACAACAGGGTTAAGTGACTTGCTCGAGTTCGCATAGCTAATGTCTGAGGTCAGATGTGAACTCAGGAAAATGAGTTTTCCTGACTCCAGACCCAGTGCTCTATCTATTGCACCACCATATTAATAATAATAGCTCATGTTTATAAAGAACTTTGTTTTCAAAGCATTTTACATCCATCACTTTGTAAGTTTCATCACAATAACTCTGTGTCACAGAGACTACAAGTATGATTGTGCCCATTTGATAGATAAGGAAAATGAGGAGCAGAAAGAGAAGGGCAAGTGCCGAAGAACACACATTAGAGTTAGAATAGTGTCATTCATCATGTTTATATCTCTAGAACCTAACATAGGGTTTTACTTGAGTATGATGTAAAAAAATGGACAGGTCCAAGCATTTCATTTTCATATTAATGAAACAACAAAACTCTCAAAATGTTTCTCTAATAAATGTCTTCAAAATCATTCTTGGGGGGAAAAATTTTGGAAAGTGGAAAAACATTTTAAAAGTCAACATAACAGCATAAATATTTATATCTGATATGAAAATAAAATTTTATAAATAAGAACTTCTTACACCAATTTTTCTGTAGTTATCTTAAAAGTAATGTGTGCTTAGCAATTCCAATTATCTTCAGGAAGTGTTATTCTCAAAGCAGTTCTCAGAATATCAAAATCTCAAAGTTAGAAATGGTTTCATTGCTCATAGCCATTCTAACACATATCTAAATATGAATTCCTTGCATGACATAATAGATAAGATACACTTAATTATTTCAATAGGGGCTTAAAACAATCTGATAAGAGGAGTACTACAGGCATTTTCCATACTTTAAAAATGAGGGAACATTATTTAATTATATATCTGAATATATATGTATATATATAAACATGTATTATATGTATCTCCCATAGTATATATTTGAATATGTAGATGTAAAAAACTTTTAAAAATTAAAAAAATTAAAAAAAATTCTAAGTAGTTATTTCTACATAGTCACACAGCAAGAAAGTACTAGAAATAGAACCTAAGACTTTTCTGACTCCAAACCTCAGAGTCCTCAAACCAAACAGGCCTTGTAGCCTTATAAATAAGAGCAAATGAAAAATAAATACCAGTAGGAGATATAGTAGTAGTAACAGTCATCTTTGCTACTATTTATCTAATATATAATATCCATGTTTATCATCCTTTTCATTGAAATGGAACTGGGAAAAGGAATCCTTAAGAAAAAAACACACTGAAAAATATAAATATAAAATTACATATTATGTATATTAATTATATATTATATAAAATTTTAAAGTATGAATAAAAATATATCTCCATCTAACAAAAAAATGGTACGCAGCCATTAGACCACCTCATTTATTTTTACTACAAAGGATAGTCACCCTTATTATTCAATAAAACATCCCAAACTGTCCACACTCATCTTGAGATAAATTTTTTGTACAAAACAACAACAAAACAAAACAGTAACATGAAATCTTCATCTTGAAGATGTCCTAGTAAAACCCTAAATGAGTTCTACATTCATTTCCCAATTTAGTCTCTCTTTTGATGATGAGTTTTGGATCAAGATTCTAGAAATGAAGACAAAGTATTAGACATATCACTGGGAAATAAACATGAAATAATACATACTAAATATTTTCATGGTGTGTGATGTAGAGGAAAAAGAGGAGCTTTCTTTCTTTTTTTTTTTTTTTAAGCAAGATCATAGAACACTACAGCTGGAAGGGGCTTTAAGATCATTCAGCCAAACCCTTTCATTTTACAAATATTAGTGACTAAGAAATTCTCCATTAAACTGGATTGACACTTTTTGCTTAAAAAGACTTTTCCTGGGTATTTGCACTTTATAATACATAAAGAAATAGACTCAGTGCCATTCTACAACGGATATATAGACGGTTTTTATTTCCTAATAAATAAACACTGACAGAAAACAGTACCACGTGCCTGGTCCTCTACTTTTGTTTTTCATATTTACATGGGCTTGTAATATTCATTTTAAATACCAACTTCTTTTTCAGGGATGAATCTGTCCACATCATTCTACAAAGTGAAACACATTTTTCCAATCAATAACACATCTGGGTTTCCTTATGGCACCTCTCTCCTTTCATAATCAGCCCTACTATACATTGCCTCTTAAACTTCAAATTCTCATTAATATATAGCATCAATTATGCAAAAATACTCAACATTTTAAAAAAAATTATAGTAATGTCTTTCAGTTTTTACGAAATCAGGACAGATCCTGGCCAGGAGAGTAAAAGCACCGTTCTTCTCCCTGCTCAAAGAACTACCAGGGTTACAGCAAAGAGATGAGTGGAGGGCTCAGTGGAGCCTCACAAGGATTCTAACATATACTATATATATAAAAAACTTTTTTATTCCTCCTACCCTCAAACTTAATTTGCACAAAGTTACATAGAACTCTAGGGCTGTGCCTATATAAGCAAAACTGAAGGCTATATAATTTGCCTGAGAACTTGAAACCATCCACCCAGTCTATCCAAATATTTGAAACCAAAAATCTGAACCATCTGGTCTGGCTGTGTGAACATTCTGGCCCTAACTATGCTCTCTCCCTTTTGCGATGTACAGACATCCTGTTAGATAGGCTGTGAATATTTCCAGTTCTAGATCAACAAAACTATATAAACAAAAATATCAAAATACACTGCACATCACATAAACCAGGTATTCTTGAAGGAAATACCAACTCACATGGATGGATCCACCCTAATGGATCTGATGTGAAGTCATTAATCTCCTTGGAATTCTGTCCTTCAGCCTCTGACAATTCACATGCTATCACCATAGTAGGTGCAAAGACTCACTCTGCTACTGTACAATCCAAGGACACCTTGATTGGGATAAAGGCCTTAAATAGCACTGCTGACACAGTTAAGAACAAGAGCTAATGTGATAGCCCCAGTTTCATGTCAGGAAATAATGACTGATAATCTTGGTATACACTCATAAGTATAAACATGAAGTTTCTCTCTAAAATGTTTTTTTCTACAATAAAATATACTCCCTAAAATTATCCTGCATTCAGTAGGATCCCTAATAACAATTATAATTTACAAGATACAAGTCAGCGTGAAAGGTAGAACTGAAGTATGATGACAACTAAACCAAAAACATGCTTAAAATTGCCTTGTACTATTACTTTATTTTTTGGTCCAGGGTTGGTTTCATTACAATAGAGTCCTCCTAGTAAAGGAATTCTCACTCCAACAATGTAACACAACTCTCAAAGGAGACAGATAGTATTTGTCAGAAGCAAACTTTGAATGGAAGTTATCCTGACTCCAAGACCAGCTGTATTTACTATGCCACTCTGAGCTTCATTATAGAGGTAGGTGGAGTAATTTATTTTTTGTTGTTTTTTTTTTTTAATTCTAAACTTAACCAACATAAAATAACTGTTTCTACAGATGAGGCAAAACAAAAATAGAACACTACATAAAGCTGAAAATCTTGTATGAATGATCTGCTTTCCTTTTTATTAATTCATCTGTTTGTTTCATTTAAGTACCAGTATAATTCTCTTTCTTCCTATCCTCCCCTCACATTAGAGAAGGGATCATCTGCCATAAAGATTTAAGCAAATTTAAGCTATGACATTTCTATTTATCAGTTCTTTACCAAGAGGAAGGAACATACACAACCTGTTCTTCAAGCAATAGTTCTTTTGCTGTATATAGCATTCTTCTCATTTCACTCTTCATAATTTCATATAGGTTTTTCTGTGTTTTTTCTAAAATTAACCTATTCATCATTCCTTATGGTATAGAAGCTATCTTCCATCATAATTATATGCCACAATTTATTCAGTCATTCCCCAATTGATGGGTAAATCCCTTCAATTTCTAATTGTTCGCTATCAAAAGGGAGCTGTTATAAATATTTTAGAACTTACAGGTTCTTTTCCATTTTCCTTGGTCAGCTTAAGAAATAAGCTATTAGTGGTATTGCTAGTTAAAAAGTATACACCATTTTATAATTCTGAGCATAATTCAAGATTGCTCTCCAAAATGATTAGATCATCGGATAATTCTGAAGGAATTGTGACAAAGAATGCTATCCACCTCCAGAAAAACAACTGTTGAGTTAGAATATAGATCAAAGCATACTATTTTTTTACCCTATTTGGGTTTTTGGAGGGGGATATTATTTAATTATTTACAAAAATGAGCAATATGGAAATATATTTTGCGTGATAATATAATATATGTATAATCCAGATCAAATTTCTTACCATCTCTGGGAAGGAGGAGGAAAGAGAGAAAGGGAAACAATTTGAATCTCATAATATCAGAAAACTTAGGCTGAAAATTGCTATTACATATAATTGGTAAAATAAAATATCTATTTAAAAATAATTGGATCACTTCATAGTTGCACCAACAGGGTATTTGTGTCCCTAATTTTCCACATTTCCCCCTCTAACATTTGTCATTTCACCTTTTTATCATTTTAGCCAATCTGATAGGTGTGAGATGATAGCCCAGAATTGTTTTGGTTTTTGTTATTTTTTGCCTCCAAAGGTATCCTGCTTATCTGTTTCCTATTGACTTTTCCTTTTTTTATTCATTTTAAAATGTTTCTATAATCATTTTTTTAAACCCTTAACTTCTGTGTATTGGCTCATAGGTGGAAGAGTGGCAAGGGTGGGCAATGGGGTCAAGTGACTTGTCCAGGGTCACACAGCTGGGAAGTGTCTGAGGCCAGATTTGAACCTACGACCTCCCTTCTCTAGGCGTAACTCTCAATCCACTGAACCACCCAGCTTCCCCTTAATCATCTTTTTTTAACTTAGGTAGTAACCCAATTGCTAGCCAGCTCCTACCACCTCTTCCTCCACCTAAATTGAAAAAAGGGGGAAATTCTCATATAAGCAAAGTCAAGGAAAATAAATGCCCACATTTGCATGTCCAAAAATGTATAGCTCATTCTAGACCTTGGGTTCATTACCTCTCTGAATCAAGACACAGGCATGTTTCATCTTAAGCCTTTCAAACTTTTTTTTGTTTACAATGTTGTTATAAATGGCATAAATTCTTCCCTCGAGAATACTCATTGCACTCCATATGAGTTCATACAATTTTACTAGTTTCTTTGAAACCATCTCTTTCATCACTTCCAATGGGGTAATAATATTTCATTACATTCATATACCATAATTTGTTTAATCACTTCCCAAATGATAGCTGGCCATTTAGCTCAAAGTCCTTATAATAATAGTTCCTAGAAATATTTTGTTTATATAGGTTCTTTCTCTCTTTCTTTAATCTCTTTAGGGGTATAGAAGTAAAAGTATTATCACTGGAAAAAAATTTTAAAAAAAAGTATTATCACTGGGTCAAAGAGTATGAACAGTTTAGTGTCTTTTGAAGTTAAGTTCCAAACTTTTCATAACTATATTAACGTGCTCGTTTTCCTACAGTTCTCCAACAATTATTATTTTCCATTTTCCATCACTTTTGTCAATATGACAAGCATGAATTTGAACTTTCATTGTTAAATTGCATTTCTTTCATTATTGGTGATCTGGAGGATTTTTCAATTTTTCCTTGAGAATTTCTTATTCCCTTTTACAATTTATCTTTTGGGTAATGATTATTGTTGTTACATGAAGTCTTCATTCTTCAGTTCCTGGCTCTTTTTCTTATATATTTAAATCAGTTTTTTATCAGCCATAAATGTACAATAAGATTTTCTTTCAACTCTTACTTTACATCTTAGAATCAATACTGTGTGTATTGGTTTCAAGGCAGAAGAGTAATAAATGCTAGGCAATGGGGATATCAAGTGACTTACCCAGGGTCGCACCACAAAAAATAAAGAGATTTTTGACAGAAAATTTACTGCAAAATATCTTTTTTCTCTCAATTAACTTCCCCTTACAGTTTTTAATTGCATTTTGCTTATGTAAATGCTTTTCAATTTAATATAATCAAAATTATGTTTTATATTCTGTGATCTTCTCTATCCCTTATTTGGTTATGAACTGTTCTTCCTTTAACAGTCATTTTATTTTATAATAATAAATATACCACAGATTTAAGATACATAAATATTAATGATGGCACATTTTCATGTGTAGTTTATGGAATCACAGTACTTCAAACATACATTTCAGCCACCTAATCCAATTCCTATTCTCTATAATATGCCCAACTCATTAAGCTTTACTCCTATAACTTCAGTGACAAGGAACTTACCATCTTCTTAAGAAAGCATATTCCATTTCCATGGCTCTAACTGTTTGGAAATTCCTTCTCATATGGAATCAGTCAACTGCATTTATTTAGCATTTACAAAGTACCAGACATGGAGGCAAGTGGAAAATACAAAAATCTCACATTCTAATGGGAGTGACAACAAATGACTAGCCACATAAAGCATCTAGATGAGGGAGTAACTTAAGAGCCTTAGACTTAGGAGTCAAGAAGATGAGAGTTTAGAGTCCTGCCTCAGACATTCACAAGCGGTGTCCCATTATCAAATCATTTAATCTCTTTCAAGCCTCCATTTTCACATCTGTAAAATGGGATAATAATAGGACTACCTTATAAGGTGGTTGTAAGCAACATATAAAGAGCTTTGCAAACATTAAAGTAATTTTAAATTCTAATTGTTAATTATAACCTTATCAATATTCATGTTAAATGTAAAGTAAATCTTACAGGCAAAGGACTAGCAGTGGGGGAACTAAGGGAGGCATCCTGGAGAAAGTAGGATTGAGCTAAGTCCTGAAGGAAGCCGGGGAAAGTTAGGAGTCAGAAAATCTGTGAGGAACAACAAGTAGACCATCTTTTGCTACTGGAATTTCTAATTCTGTTCTCTGAGGCCAAACAGAAGAAATCTAATCCTGAGAGCATGACAACCTTCAAATGTCAGAATTGTTATTATGCCTTGCCTACAAGTCTTCTCTTCCCTAGGCAAACCATACCCAGTGGCACTTCATATACCAAATGTTCCTACATTCCTTTAGCATTGCAAAGCAAAAAAACATCTAGAACTCTACCTAATAGGGTCAAAATCAGATTAAAAATAATTGGGAAATATTTAACTAAATAAGAATGCAATAGAGCACAAGATAATGTTAATATTATGTGGTCTTCTAAATCAGTGTGCCAAAGGCAAGGATCCTTTTATATAGGGCTCAGTGGCCACATTTCTACTTGAGTTTGACTGATAGAGTCAATCTCTCCATTAATACAGAAGGAAACTTAATTTAGGTACAGGATTTATTATCGTATCACAAAGGTGGAAATGAGGCAGAGTTAAAACCAGATCTTATATTATTCACCCAAAGATACTTTTAGGCAATCATACCAAAAAGAGACACAAATAAGAAGACTTAAGAAGAATAAAGCAATATAACGAAGTGAAAATAGTTACCCTATCTATAAGAAATGAGGAAAAAGTTATTTTGCATATTCTTTAATAGAAGTCAGTCAGTAATAGGACTGTTTGATTTTAAACCTTATTCTGTTATTTGAACCAAGACTAGATTTTCCCATACTTCCCCAATACTTAAATTGTCATTCCACTGAGATTTCTCCACCCTTTATCTGAACAGTTTCTGGCCGGGAACCAAAAGGACTATTAACTTTAATACAATTACCAAATAATATTCAGATCCAGTCCTTATCCTAATAATATTCAGTTATTTTTGTTTGTTTGTTTCTTTTGATTCCTTTTCTCTACCTTTCCCTTCTCTGACCTTTTGCCTCAGTAACTTGCTCAAGTTATACATATTGAGTATCATTTTTCCTTTCTAATTTTTAAATGATGTCGTCTACTCACTCCCCATTTTCTTCCAGCTATTCAAAACACAAACTGATTTTACTTGGATTTCTCATGCAAAATTCAACAGACTAGACATTCCTTACAAAGGAAGATTTTTTTTTCCCAAGCAGTGTGGGAGTTAACACAATTTTCAGTTACCCACTTTGCAGTTTGCTGACCAGACAATTTTTCCCAATGAAACCTCAAAAAGCAATGCCAAAAAGAAACAAAGGAGACTTACTATATTCATGAGCTTAAAAGAAGTGTCAAACACCTCTTCTCCCCTCTGATAATATGATTAACTGGTAGATAATTTTGAAATTAACTTGCACACATTAATCCTAGTCTTGCTAACACCATCAAAAACATCCATGGAAAACAGATCCCCAAAAGGCACAGACCATGATTTTTCTTAGTTGGAACCACAGGGAAATGTCTATTCAATAAATACTTTTGATCTAATTAAATCAACAGGTGAGATGCCACTGGACTGCAAGGGAATAAAAGTAGAAATAAAAAATAGCAAGATATCACAATGCCCTCAAGGATCTTATAATCTAGCTGAAAAAAGAAAAATATGTGTCAGCTAAATATCCTGAGAGCCAGGCCTAGAGACAGGAGGTCCTTAGTTCAAATCTGGCCTCAGACACTCCCCTAGTTGTATGACCCTGGGCAAGTCACTTAACCCCCATTGCCTAGCCCTTACTACTCTTCAGACAGAAGGTATGGGTTTAAAAAAAAAAAAAAAAAAAAAAAAGGATAATGTGGGACTTGGAATCAGGAAGACCTAAGTAAATTCTATTTTCTTACACTAACTGGCTATGTGACCCCAGGCAAGATATTTGACCTCTCTCAGCCTCAGTATCTCCACCTGGAACAGTAGGAATAATAAGAGCACCTACCTCACAGAGTTGCTTTGATGGTTAAATGAGATAAAATATGTAGAATTGTTTTGCAAACCTTAAAGACCCATTTAAATGCTAGCAACTCTTATTTACATGAAAAGTCAATTAATAATGGCAAGAATAGATGTTATGAGGCTATGTGATTAATATCTATATTAAATTAATACCTCTACATAAATAAGGTTTAAGAGGATGGATGGATCTGAATTCTAATTCTGATTCTGTGACTTTTGTGGCCTTAGACTTTTTACCTTTGTCCATTTGGGTCTTGGTTACTTTATCTATAAAATAAAGCTAACTCTGAAAAGATACTTAGCTCCAAATCTACTGAATGTCTAAGTGGATCATGAAAGACTACTGGACAAATGGACTATAAAATAAAACTTTTAAGGATGGGTTTGATAGGCAAAAAGGAAAGAGGAGAGCATTCCAGGGTGGTGAATATCATTATCACCATCACCTTCCTCCTCTTTATTATTATTAATTAAGAATAAAAAGAGTCTATGTAGGGAAGTTTGGGGAGATTAGGTTCATAGATCTGGAGTTGGAAAGAATTCCAGAAGTCATCAAATCTAAGACATGTAAAAATCAAAGTTAATTCCAGGGTAAAGAGTTTGACTGCATCCCAATAAGGGAGATACTGAAAAGCTTGTAAAGCAAGCAAGAGGCATTATTTGAGTTTTGGGAAGGGTAACAATGGCAATAGGTATGCTAAATGGATTTAGGGGAGGAAGAAGTGAACTGGATGCATGAAGAGGTTATTATAAAATAGTTCATGCACGAAATGATAAGAACCTGAGCTCCTCTTAGGATGGAAGCTGTCAAAATGAAAAGGAAGGGCTAACTGACTACTGACATTGATGAGGGAGGAGGGAAGAGGAAATAGACAGGAAAAGGAGAGGGAGAGGGATCATAATTTCTGATAATATGAGAAATAGGCATCGTAATAACCCTGAGGTTTCATCTCACTCCCAGCAAATTGGCAATGATAACAAAAGAAGGAACTAGTTGGCGTTGGTGGGGTTGTAAAAAGACGGGCACGCAACAATGCTTTACTGGCATAACTATGAAATGGTACAGCCAGTTTGGAAAGTGAGATGGAATCATGAAAATTAAGTGGTTAATGTCCATACCCTTTGACCGAGAGATTCCACTGCCAGACACAGATATCACTGATCATAAACCACAATATTGAAAGCAATACTTTTGTAGCTGTAGCAAAGAACTAGAAATGAAGTAGATATCCAATGAGAGAATGACTAAACAAATTGTGGGGCAGGAATGTGATGCATATGCATTCTTTATCTAAGGTGAAGCAGGACTTGGAACTGAAACTTGAAGTTAGTCGTCCTTTTAGTTTTTAGGCTCCTTAGGGGCAGGAGATGTCTTCAGCCTCTTTTTGGGTCCACAGAACTCAGCACAACACAGTGCCTGGTATGGAGTAAGTGCTTGATAAATGTTTATTGAATTAAGTAAAATCAATCTAGATCTGAGGTTTCAAATTAGAGAACATGTTTGGGCACCTCTAATGCAGAGACTGGCAACTGAGGTCTTCAAATTCAATGGGAAAAATAGAAGAAAAACAAGCTGTTTGCCTGTTATGCTTTTGAAATCTAGGCTTCCCCCAACAGAAAAATCTCAATTGCCAATAAAGTTTCATTTAGATTGAAAATTAGTTCAAAAGTTCAGATCCACTGTTCCAATGCTGTTTTTATAACTAGTAAGAGAGATCATAGAATTTCAGAGCTGGAAGGAATCCTGGAAATCATCTATCACAGAATTTCAGAGCCAAAGAAGGCCTCAGAGGTCATATAATCCAACATTCCCATTTTATGGAGGGAGCTAGGAGACTCTTGTAGAATTCTAGTTAGTAAGAAGGCAGCAGGTTGCAATAAGAGAACAATGCATATGAAATCAAAGTGCCTAGATTCAAATTCCAGGTTTGCTACTTGCTATTTATTTGTGTGACCTTGAGCAAGTTATTTAATCATTTAACTTACCTAAGTCATCTGTTTCCTCCTGCTTAAAATTAAAATTGTGTGTTAAAAAGTGAAATCCAACATTATGTAACTGTAACAATACAGCTTGGCTCTCTCATAAGAAAACATACCTCTCATCTTTCTTTTCTTTGCAAATGGGAAACTATGGGTGTGGAGCATATGCAAGTGGAATATTGCTCAACTGTTGTATTTTTCTCCTAAATTTTTTAATTTAAATTTTTAAAAAATTTTTACATTTTGTTAGAAGGGGTGGCTCTCTGCAAGGGAGAGGGGGAAATAAATGGAAATGAAAGTGACATAAAAACAAAAAATTTCCATAAAAACCTTTTTAAATATTAAAAATAAAATGCACAGATTTCTCGGTTTTATTGCATCTTTCATTTGATCCTGGAAGTAATAAAACCTTGTTTTTGAAAAGGTCTTCCCCTCTGCATATCTTATCCCCATCCTCCTTCCTTTTTGTCATTTTGTCAACTCATTCAAATCTTTTTCCCAAACCTGAACAAACTACCTCAAAAGAAAAATAAAACAATGTAGTGAGGTACTTTGCAAAACTTAAAATTCTATATAACTTTTATTATGCAAAAACAAGAACATGGACAAGTGAATTCAATGAAACTATGCCAAGTCATACATGAGTAGAATGACTAGAGATGCCTTAAAATAGAATTTTCATACTATAAGAATCTTGTCAATTCTGTAACTCTAAATTTTCCCATTTTACCTTCTTTCTATAAGCTGCCTCTGAGATTTTTTTTAATCCAAACATTCCAAGTATTGGTCCCATTCCCACTTGGATCAGTTTTGCACAAGACTCTCTGCCTTGCTCACCATTATTCTTCTTCCAGATGAGAACAGAGAAATGAATAGTCATCACAAGTAGGCTTCAGCATATTACCAACCAGGATTTACACACAGGGCAACTATGTGGCTCAGTGTATACAGAACCAGGCTTGGGGATTTTGGGGGGTGGGGGGGTTTTCCTACATTCAAATATGGCCTCAGATGCTTCTTAGGTGTGTGAACCACCCTGGGGCAAGTCACTTAACACCAAATGCCTAGCCCTTCCCTTGCTGCTCTTCTGACTTAGACTAGGCACTTAGATCCATTCTTAGAAAAAAGGATTAAAAAATGGTATATTAAGAAGTAGCATAAAAAATAATAGAAAAGAAGGTGGGCCAGACACATAATAAGAAAAAGAAACAACTAAGTATATAGCCTGAATATAGCACAAGTACCCACCTAACATTAAGAGATATAGAGGAAAAGGTCCTAGAACATTTGAGAGACCTCTTACCTCTCTCTCCATAGAGGATTATGAACAAGAATCTTGAAGAATAAGACAAAAAAGGATTATGACCTGCACTGCTAAAAAAGTCCCAATAATCAATAAGAACATACATTCATCCATCCAAGGTAACACAAATAGGACCACTGGTTGGGTAATAATTTCATATAGATAATAATTAACTTCAAATAGTTAATAATTATATAGAAAATATTTCTTAAATTCTAAATAGATAATATATATATACATATATATATGTCAACAAAAAGAATATTAACATAAAGACATTTTAGGGTCAAATCACCAATTGGCCTCTAACTAGCTACATGTTTTCCTTGTGTCTCAGTTTCCTCATTTTTAATCATTATCATTATGATTTCACATTTATTTAGTGTTTTAAAGATTATAAAACAACTTCATCAAGACTCATGTAATTTTTTGTTAAGATTAGTATTATTGGTTTTTACCAGAAAATGTGATTTTAATTGATGCAGAACAACTTCTTCAAAGGCAGGCCAGACAGGCCAGAACCTGCTCTGTAACTTCAAGTCTAAGAAAATTTCTTGGGGTCACTGAGATGTTAAATGAATGATCTGGGGTCACATAGTCCTCCAAGACCCACTCATGTCACATTCCTCTTGACTCCATTTAGAGGGTTCTTGGCAAAAATACTAGAGTGGTTTGCCATTTCCTTCTCCAGCTCATCTTATAGATGAGGAATTAAGGTAAACAGGTTTAAGTGACATGCCGAGGATTACACAGCTAGTAAGTGTCCAAAGGCTGGATTTGAACTCAGAAAGATGAGTCATCCTGACTCCCAGCCCTGGGCTCTAGCTACTGCCCCAGCTAGCTTGCCTGCCATCTACCACACGTTATAAAAATTATTGTTATTCTCCTTGTACAGTGGAGGAAAGAGGGCCAGAGAGGTTAAGTGAACTTGGATTCCAAATTCAATTCTCTCTCTACAGTAACCTGGCTGCCTTCCTACCAATGTAGAATTCTACAACAAAGGTCTTATGGAGATGTTAGACTAAAAGGCCCTCAGAGGCCTCTTCTGACTCCAAGACTCCATATTAGACGATCTCCAGGATTCTTTCTGGCTCTTAAATTCTACGATCCCTCCATACCATTTATAAAGCTAACACCAGAACAATGGGCCTAACTAACCCTCTGAACTCACTCCCAACCTCAGCATCAATGAGATGTTCCTGGGAATGGAGGATTTTCTATTGGGGAAGCCAGTGGATCCCAGACTAGACTTCAAAGAGCATCATGGGAAACTCAATGTTTTGTTTTTCTTCTATTTTTCCCACCCAGTTTGAAGCGCCTTCCCTGACCCCTTAGCAAAAATCCCTGGAGAGTCATTGAACCAAAGTAACCTAATACTGGAATTTCTGGGATGGTGAAGTTTTAAAAAGACATGTTGTACAGCTTCTCCTCAACCCACTAGAATTAAATTTCATAGCCTACCTTCTCAGAAGCCTCTTGTGTAGTAATCTGTACAAGTGTTTAAAGGACAGAATAAAAAGAAGGTCCAGGAAAAAGAGAGATGTCCTGGTACATGAGGACATGATGTCATCCTAAGCCATGGCTCAGAACTGTCCCTGGAATGCAGCTGGCAGCCACTCGCCAGCTACAGTCCCTCAGTCTTTCAACACCCACCCGATGCTGTTTAACTTATAACATATTGTTTTCTGTGGGCCAGAAGGGATCTCACACATACCTCCCTCCATGCTGCCCATGCAAGGATTACCCAAGCATGCTAGAAAATTTTAGACAAACCACAATACACAAAATCAAGGCCCAAGCTTGGGGGAGTTCAAAATTTGGCTGCTGTTTTTGTTAGTCCTGCTTTGAATATTTGGCACACATATAAACAAACACAAAAAGGATGATAAGTTCTGTAATTTTATTGCTAATGTAATTCTAGCTTCAAATTCTCTTAGAGATATAGACTTTCCTTTTTCTTTTTTTTTTTAAACTTTTACCTACCTTCTGTCTTAGAATCAATATTATGTCTTGATTCCAAGGCAGGAGAATGATAAGGGATGGGGCAAGGGGGTAAGGTTAAAGTGACTTGCCTAGAATCACAGAGCTAGGAAATGTCAGAAGCCAAATTTGAACCCAAAACTTCCTTTCACTAGGCCTGGTTCACAATCCATGGAGCCATGAGATAAACACTTTTCAAAAATGCTTTCACAGCCACCTTATGAAAAAGAAGTGATTATGCCCAGTTTCGTGATGAAGACAGAAACAAAGAAGTAGCCACATAATCTGAAGTCTAGATAAATAAATGCTCATTTAAAGAAAAAAGAATAATACATATCCCAAAAGAATAATACATATCCCTTCCTTTTTTCCTGGTTTCTTAAATGCTATCCCTTATCTTTCTATTAAAAATAAATAAATAAATCCTGCTGCCTGCTCTTACATCTTTCAAGTTAATTCAGTATCAAAGATTAAGCACCTACTATGTACCAGGCAGGGTGCCAGGCACTGAGATTACAAATATATACTTTCAAAAAGATTATATTCTGGTAAGAAGAAGTAAGCATAAATAGCAATCAGGTAAATGGCTCAATGTAAAAAGCACTGAGCTTGTAATCAGGAAAACTCATCATCTTCATGAGTTCAAATCCAGTCTCATACCTGGGAAAATTATAAACCCTGTTTGTTGTTCTAAAGTTCCTTGTCTATAAAATGAGATGAAGAATGGGCAAATTACTCCAGGATTATTGCAAAGAAAACCAAAACAAATGGGATCACAAAAAGTCAGACACAACAGAAACATACCTCTAAAATCATAATCCTACCAGAGTTCAGTTTGGGATATGTTAATTTAAAGAAATCCTGGGTGAAATATCTAGCATGGTATGGGAGATACAGAATCCAGCAAAAGGTCAGTGCTAAAAAAAGACAGTGTTGTACCTTTTTCATTTCACAATATGCACATTAAGATGATCAGTTCTCAATTATTCACTTATGAACTATGCATTACAATTTTTAAAATGCAGAATGGTCTTCCCCTGTGACTATGAACCCTTCAGACAACTCCCTTACTGTCAACCTGTTGAAGACTTACTGTATATCTCAGAGCTGAGAAGAATATTAAGAACTGAAATTCAACTCCTACATTTTACTCTTTTTTTTTTTTTTAAACCCTTACCTTCCATCTTGGAGTCAATACTGTGTATTGGCTCCAAGGCAGAAGAGTGGAAAGGGTAGGCAATGGGGGTCAAATGACTTGCCCAGGGTCACACAGCTGGGAAGTGTCTGAGGCCAGATTTGAACCCAGGACACCTCCCGTAACTAGGCCTGACTCTCAATCCACTGAGCTACCCCTGCTGCCCCTCCCCCACACATTTTACACTTAAGGAAAATAAGTTACTTATTTTTTAAGGTACTTTAAAAAAATTGAGAGACTTATCTAAAGTCAAACTGCCCATCAGTAACAGAGCTTAGATATAACTGCAATCCCCTTTACTCCTTGTATCTTTCCATAATACCATAAACTGTCCCTAAAATTATTCATTATTGGGGAAAAAAAAAACAATTGTGAGTACTAAGTCATTATTCACATTACTTCCTTCTATAGGCAGAGAAAAGAGTTGCCCAAATGTGCTTCTTTTAAACAAATACAATATATAAAAATTCAATGACATAAAAAAAAAATTGGATCAGGTATTTGACTAAACATTTAGTAATATTAGTTCTTTTAAATATGGAACACCATGGCTACATTTAAATGGAATTAAATTTATAAATGCTACTTATGAACAGTAATAGTAATAAAAACTAATTTATACAGTTAATACTTTCAAAATACTCTTATTTCTAGCATTTTACTAGTTTTCTTCAGTCCATGCATTTTTTAAATTAAGAAGCACCTTACAGTTCTTACTAACAGGAAAAAAATAAAGAAATCCATAATAGTAAAGAAAATAATTACTTGAAACTAGAATGTTACAGTGGTTCTAGAGAGAAGTGTGCAAATTCTACTTCTGATACTTTCTTTTGCATGTTCCTGAGGCAAGTCACAAATCAAATTAACAAACCTTCACTAAGGCAGCTATAGTATCATGCACTGTGCTAAGAGACAGGATACAGAGAAAAGACAAAAAATTGTCCTTCTCAAGAATGTGACTCCAGGAAAGTCACTTAACCCCCATTGCCTACCCCCTTGGTGCTCTTTTGTCTTAGAACCAATATAGAGTATTGGGGTGTGTGTGTGTGTGTGTGTGTGTGTGTGTGTGTGTGTGTGTGTGTGTGTGTGTGTGTGTGTGTGTAACATAAATTTGTAGTGGACACAATCAGCATGATTTCAAGATTTTCTCCAGCTCAGTTAGAAGCAAAAGGCAAAGTATAGTCATAAAAATACAAGACTGGAGTCTGGGAGGGCAAAATCTTGAATAGGATGAAGGGACAAAGTTATTTAAGAGGAACAAAGAGTTGAATTAGTTCACCAAAGGGCCAAGATAAGGCAGGAAGGGGAGTGTAGCTAGTACAGGGCTGAGTCCAGGGGAAAAATGAAGGGTGGAGTGATTGGAGGTCACAAAAGGGATACAGAAGAGACAGTGTTGAAAGATGGAGAAAGATGGAATGACAACAGATTGTGATCAGAAAAAGGAATTTTAAAATTCATGAACAGAGAAGGAAGTATTGATGAGATCACAAGTATGATGAAGAACAAGAGTAAGAGTGTGACCATGTAGTTGTTATGGGGCAGAGGGCTAGATCGTGGGAAATGAGTAAAATGAGGAATTGGGAAGCTAGGTTGTTTGAGAGAATATTAATACGTATATTGAAGTTCCCTGATATGAGGGCAATTAGAAAGAGGGCAAAAAAGAAAGACTTTAAGAGTAAAACACTGAACTCACTGAAGAAAGCATACTGAAGGTCTATAAACATGGCACCCAGACTACTGACTGGGTGATAAATATGGATGGAATATACCCTAAAGGAAGAGCACTTTCCGGACTGATATAGTAGAGGGAGCCTGGAAGGGACAAGAGCCGGTGAGGAAGGATCCACTCCTCTAACTAGGACCCGTGAGTTGGGAGGCACGAATGAGTACACTACCA
Organism: Gracilinanus agilis; assembly: GCF_016433145.1. Lineage (NCBI taxonomy): Eukaryota > Metazoa > Chordata > Mammalia > Didelphimorphia > Didelphidae > Gracilinanus > Gracilinanus agilis. The sequence continues at coordinate 387,728,381 of NC_058133.1, forward strand.
ATGACGGAAAGGGAAGCCACAGAAACAGAACCATCAGGGAGTGTAAGATCGAGGAAGCAAGAAATGAAAAGGTTTAAGATGACATCTAGTTTGTTACCTAGTAAGCATTCTAGAGAGCAAATCAGAAGGCTTGAAGGACCTTAGAGAGAGAGCGTGGGGGAGAGGGGGAAGGGAAGAGGAAGAAGGCGGCTGTCACTGGGGAAGCACAAGGGGGAGGTTTGATCCACAACAACAAGTTTCAGAATCACTGCAATGGGGCAGGCAAAACTGGTAGGTATCAGTGTCCGCGGGAGTTAAGTCTCATGGAGTTGGCCCAGAACATCAGGCAAGTGGGGCTCAACCTCCTCAGGCTCGGGTTTCCTCACTCATAAAATTAGGGTGTAGCCTCAGATTGCCTTTAAGCACACCAGCTACCAGTGCTCTTCCTCCCAATACATACATACATACATATGTATATGTATAAGTATATGTACTTTTTACATATTCTTTATGTGCTGGTTTGTATATTTGTTATCTCTCATAAAATGTAAGATTCTTGCAAAAATGGTTTGTTTCATTCAATGATATGCACCCCTAGCACCTAGCACATGGCCAGGCACTTGTCAAATTAACTTATCCAACTCCAGCCACAGAAACAAAGAGGAAACATCCAATCTTGTGTTAGACTTGTGTCAGACTGTGGAAAACTCTTTCCCTCTCTCGTTTCTCTGTTTCTCTCACACATACACATGTGCACCCACAAAACTGAAAAACTACCACAAAGTGGTAAAAGAGGTTCACATTACTGTCACAATAAGGTCTGCAGTTTCCTCTCTTTATTCAACTGAAATTTAGTAAATATAATTTGACTACCTGAGTTACACTTCCTCTTAGGGTCAGTTCTCTCATAATTTTGCTGGGTCCTTCAAATTGTCATCGGTCATAACAAGGCTACTGTCCAAACACAATCTGTTCATTCATTTAAACATCAGCGCAGCCAGGCATGTTCACTGTGCAGTCGACCAGTCCCATGGCATGGCCACGAGAGATAAGCTCTGCTGAGTTGCTGCTGGAAGGCCTTACTCATAAACAAATTGTTTTTCCCATAATTATCTCTAGGTTGAATCAGAGTCTAAAAAAGCCTTTCATGTTACTCTCAGGAGAGAAACAAAAAGCAGCACTTAGGATTTGGTGCTACTGTTTATTAGACCAGGCCACAAACAGGAGACTACAGAGCATCAATCAGGCATTTGAGGGTGTCCCAGGAGGAAAATTTTTCCCTAGAGAAAGTACTACCTACTAAAACATCACTACCCTAAGTGCCCAGAGTAGTACACTGAGGCAAAAAGAAAAAGCACATCTCCACCACCAGGAAAATAGGATGGAGGGGACAGGACAGGACAGGACAGGACAGGACAGGACAGGACAGGAAAGGAAAGGAAAGGAAAGGAAAGGAAAGGAAAGGAAAGGAAAGGAAAGGAAAGGAAAGGAAAGGAAAGGAAAGGAAAGGAAAGGAAAGGAAAGGAAAGGAAAGGAAAGGGGTGAGAGGCAGAGAGGAGAAAGAGAAAGGAAGAGGGATAGATAGAGGGAAGGGAAGAAGGGAGGAAGAGAGGGAGGATGGATGGATGGATTTAAGTGTTTGTTATGTGCTAGGCACTGTGCTAAAGCTAGGAATAGCAAAAAAATACAGTCCTTGCCCTCAAGGAGTCTACATTCTAATAGAACACAACACATAAAAAGGGAGCTGAAAATGGAGGGAGAGGGAGGACAGGGTGAAGTTGTCCGACAGATTAGATTAATAAAATAACAATATAACAACAATGATAATAACAAATTAGGAGAGTAATAGAAGTTTTTAGGGATGCATGCATGGAGAATAAAACAGAAAAGGTCTCTACTCAGTAGAAAAATGCATGAAAGAGAACAAACAGCATGGGGTATGTGTACACACAAGTAAAAACAGGCTTTAAAAAAGTCATATATAATATCAAATAGATCTTGGTCTGTATTCATATAAAGGATGGAAAGACTTTTGAGTGTAATGACTCCTAACCTAACTTTTTCCAATATCTTGTTAATACTGCCCAAACTTCTATTATGAATTTATCTACCTCTCTCTTGTACTACGATATTTTAGATATGTCTTCTCCACCCTGCCCCACTGCCCAATTAGATTGTAAGTTCCTTGAGAACAATATCTGTTTGTGTATATGTACATATATATATATATACATATATATATATATGGTAGTGTAAGATACAGATCTAGTCAAGGAAGGACCTCAGCAGATGTTTCCCACACAGCCTTGAACACAGCAGGCATTCAAAAATTATTTTGATGAATGAGACACAGCTTTGGTAAGATGGGAAATGTGCAGGAACTGAAGCCAAAAGATCTTGTGTCTAATAAAAATTCTACTGTTTATTACCTGTGTGATTTGGGGCAAAATCATTTTAATTCCCTGGATTTTGGTTCCTCATCTGTAAAAATTAAGTGGTTAAATTAGCACAATGCCTGGCACAAGTTAGGAGCTTAATAAATGCTTATCATTGGGTGAGATGACCTCTAAGGTCCTTTAAGGTTTACAAATGATAAAAAAAAAAAAGGTTCAGATTTGAAATGACAATGGGAATGTGGTGGTGGTGTAAAAGAGTCCAAATTTCTCTGGTAAATTGGTTATTTGGACCAATTTGGGGGGTGTTTCATAGCTCAAAGTTTTGCCTATGAATATGAACAAAACAAGAAGTATGGCATGCCTTCCAACAGCTACAGAATTTTGGTTTATTCTTGGGTTTAAAAAAAAAAACTTCCCTAGGACAAGATGGAAGAAGCATGGATAAACAACAGTTCATCTAAAAACAAGCTATGAGTGGACTACAGGTCCAATGAATCAACAATGTGACATGGCAAACAAAAATTCCGATGGGCTCCTAGGCTGCAGAAACGTATGGGATGTCAGGTGGCATCATCCTTATCCTAAGCTTTAGTCAGACCAGATATGGAACACTGTGGTTGTCAGTTCTGAATTCTACATTTTAGAAAGGACAAGGACAAATTGCAGTGTCAAGGAAAGCAACCATGAGAGTGAAGAAAGGATGATGGTACAGCCATACCAATCAATCAATATACTTAATATATTTAATTAAATGCTTATTATGTACTAGGCACTATACTAAGCATGAGGGTATACAAAGAGGCAAAAGACAAGCTCTGTGCCCAAGAAATTTACAAACAAGATTCTGTCTTCAAGTATTCCAAAGAATGTTACAGGTTACAAGAAAGAAGGATAAAGCTGTTATTTTTTGGTCCCAGAGGGGTAAGACTAGGAATTACTGGGTATAAGTCACAGATGAAAAGTAAGGGAAAAGAACCTCAAATTTAATCATTAGAACAACCTAAAAGTGGGCTAAAGATGGTGGATATTTTCTTCCCGTGTGTTGCTTATATCGTAGAGAAGGTTATTGTACAAATACAGACTGATTGACCTTTCCAAATCAGATTCTATGTTTCTGAGTCTGCCATAGACATGGCACAATCAATCATCATTTAGGTGCTAACTATTTGTTCACCACCTAGACTATAGCTAAAAGCTGCAAATGAAAAGACCATTAAAGACAGTCCTTTCTGCTCTCAAAGCTCTCCTAGTCTAATGGGAGACATAAATATTGAAACCACTATTAACGAACAAGATATATACAGGATAAATTGGAAGTAATCTCAGAAAGAAGGCACTTGAGGAACAGTGACAAGGACACAAGAAACCATCATTACCAACATCACATATGTGAATGCTTTCTCCTTTTAACTTAAATTATTCCATGCCCCCTCAAGAGTTCTAAATTATCTTGCCTCCCATGGTCTGAGAGTAATCCAGATGTTTTGTGAGCTCCTTAAAAGCAAGGACCACTTGTTGTTTTTCTTTGTATTGCCAGAACTTAGCACAGTATCTAATGCAGTAGGAGCTTAATGGTGGCTGACAGGACTGACAATGTCTTCCCTTCCCTCCAAATTTTCTTTTTTTGGTTATTTTACTGCTATTATCTCAATGTCAGACACACCAAAATAAACTCAAATTTTTTTTAAGGTATATTAAATACTAAAAAGTTGAGAAGGGTCTTGAAACCAGTAACAATTCCACACTGGTATAGTACTTTACAATTTACAAAAAGTTTCACATATATGATTCTTCACATTTGAGTCTCACAATCAACACCATGAGGGTGATATTATTTTCCCCATTTTCAAGATGATGCTTAAGTCTCAAGAGAGATGAGCTGGCTGTCTAAAGGTCACATAATAATTTGCAGAATCAGAACTAACTTTGAATCCAGACCCCTTCCCACTAAGCCACACTGCCCTCCTTTCAAGGCAAGAAAGTATTTTAGGACTACTGAAAATTTTAATTTAACCATTCTATTCCAGTTTTCAATCTGCTGAGATATCTACCTGTGTTCACATTCAAGAGGGAATAAAAGTTTGCCATGTTTCCATCTTAACTGATACCAACTCATTTTAGAATGCTCTCTATTTTAGAATTCAAGTTCCACAAAGATAGTATTGGTAATATGGAAATAGGTCTTGATCAATAACACATATGAAACCCAGTGGAATTGCATGTTGGCTATGGGAGGGGAGAGGGAAAGAATATGAATCATGTAACCATGGAAAATGTTTCATACTTAATAAATAAAATTTAAAAAAAAAAGATAATACTGGCTACTTGCCCCATAAATATTCTGATAGTGTATAAACCACTGAAGAAAAAGAAATAAGGAAGTATATCAGATCTAAAAAAGGTCAAGAATGTCTCCATTCAAAAACTAACGAACATTTTCAATAGAATAAAAGTAAAATTGTGTTCTAACAATACAATAAAGTATCAGATGTTTTAAAAGTAGCCCACAATTAGATGTGTCTGATGGTACCTGTGAATTTAGGCCTCAAAAACTCCATTGATGATTAAAAAATACAGGATTTTGATGAAAATATGGTGGTCTTATGTGAGAAAAAGTGGCAGAAAACTCGTCATCCTAAAAATTGTTACAACCAGCTTAGCTACACACAGCAAAATATACACTGGACAATTTTTAGCCTTCCAATTTTTTTAACTGATCTCATACATTGTACCATTCTTCTAAATGTGCAAATAATGCAAAACATCTTGCCCAAGTTAACATATAAAGAGGGGACACACTGAATAATCAAATTCACGTAGTTTTAAAAACCTACAAAAATATACAGCTCAAGCAGTTAGAAAAAAATATAATTTACAAGCAGAAAAGCACACCTTGTCCTACTTTTTAAACTGGTGAATAAAACAGGAGCTAAATGAGAAACCTGGGTCTTTTGGAGGGGCGTTGTTGCTGTTTTGTAGTTTTGGTCTTCTTTTGTTTTTCTTTGTTTGGAGTTTGTTTGAGTTTTTGTTGTTGTTCTTAAAATATTATCCTGTCCTTATAACTCCCTCTTTAAAAGATATTATCCAGGACTCTACCATTAACCTACCAAAGGTGAGGTAAAGTTTTATTCATAGTTGGGTCTTTAGAATTACTTTCTGTAAAAACCTACCAAGGAAAAGGGAAAAAAATGGAATTTTCTCACACATCCCAGAGAGCGAGTCTGGGAGCTGCTGTTTTCTCCTAAGAAAAGTTGTTCTTTAGCCACAAGCTACTACAAATTGTTCAAGCCTTTTGGCAGGCAAACAGGAAACTGTCCTTTTCACCCTCTTCCTCTCTCACTCTCTCTTTCTCACCCCTCCCCTCTTCTCTCCTCTCTCCTACCTTCTCCTTCCTTTACTCCCTTTCCCTCCTCTCTTCCTTTCTTCCTCTCTCCTCCAACAAAAGAATAGTCCATTCCTAGCTAAGACATAATTTGGAGTTCCTACCTTGCTGAAGCAAAACACCCATTATTTTCCTATAAAGAAGTTTTGAATATTTTTTACTTTTATAAACAAAATGGAAAATAAAGAAAGAAAAAAGTAAAAGTGAGCAAAACCCTTTATGAAACTAGAACATAAATAGTGCAACAGCACTGTTTAAAATTTATAGGGTATGTGTAATCAATGAAAGCTGTTTCCATTTTACTCACAATTTAAAGGAGACAGAAAGTAGGCAGCGTGAGAAAACTTTCCTGATTTTTCAAGCATCTGTATCCTCACACTCTCCAGATTTTGTTATGGTTTTAATAGGAAGAATAAAATCTGCACCTAATACTGTCTTTCGGAAAAACAACAACAACAAACAAATGAAGCTCTTTTGCCTCTCCACATGCAGACTCTTAACTTGGCAATCTCTCCCAGAAGAGCCAGGATGAGAACCATTTTACAGGTCAGACAGGGGCATTTTGGCAAACCTCATCTTGAACTTGAACTCACAGGCTTCACTCAGCTTTCCACAGTGGCCCACAAATCCATTCACATTCTTCCACTTCAAACATTAAAGGGAGAGAATGCTCAACAACCGTAACTTATTTAATTTCTAAAAATAAAGTCAACCTTGCCATTTAATATAAAAAATTGGGGAAGACCGCTGGAAAAGTGGGAATTCATCTGTGTCCCATTTAGCTTAAAATCCCACTGATGAATCATATGTAGAAAATAAAGGCAGCCAATATGGGGAAAAGTCATCTGTAGTTAATCACAAAACCAAGGGTATTCAGATGCCCAGACCCAAAGAGCGATAAAGAGGAGATTAATCTAAACCAGCTTTTTACTGGAAAAATTTTCAGTCTCCAAAGGCTACTGACCATTCCAATAATGATACAGAGCTAATTTCTTAAACCGTCCAATATAGGCAAAAAGGAGGGGAGGGGGAAAGTGAAAGAAGGGAAGAAAACAAGACCATAATGGTCTCTTAGATTACTGTACTACTCCAAATATAGATTACTACCAAATACAGGCCACATCCTTAAAATAAGAACTCTTTAATAAGTTAATATAGGAATATACTGTGAAAATTATGATATAAATTTACTATACAACATATTTGCTATAAAGAAAGACATTTTATTCATTTAAATCACCCCAGTATTTTGGCTTCATGTAATTTTTTTTCTGATGCCCCTCCAACTTTTAGCAATCCCCCACTGTATAAAATTTGTACCTACTTATGTATGTATAGATTTTGTTTAAGCCCAGCAAAGCTCCCTGAGGACAGGGATTTGTTTTATTTTAAACTTGAACATCAATGTTCTTTTGTCTTAGTCATGTCTGAACTCTTTGTGACCCTTGTTTGAGATTTTCTTAGCAAAAGGTACTGGAGTGGTTTGCCATTTCCTTCTCCAGCTCCTTTTAAAGATGAGGAAACTGAGGCAAACAGGAGCCTCTTTACTTGGCAGTCTCCCACAGAAAGGCTCAGGATGAGAGCCACCTTACAGGTCAGATAGGAGCATTTTGGCAAACCTCATCTTGAACTCACAGGCTTCTCTCGGCTTTCCACAGTAGCCCCCAAAATCTATCACATTCTTGCCCAGGGTCACAGTAAGCAAAGTGTTTGAGACCAGATTTTGAACTCAGAAAGAGAAGTCTTCCTGCATTGAGGCCTGGCGCTCTGTGCACTGTGCCACCAGGCCTTGGGAGGGTTCTAGGCCACACTAGAAGCACCGATGACTGAGGAATTGAACAAGCATGGCAACAAAGGCCGAGCTGCACTTGGGCTTGTACAGTCAAATGTAAGAGCAAAAGTGTAGATAGAAAGGAAAAAGAGAAGCAAGGCTAAATTTATCACAGGCCAATATAAATATAAATATAAAATATACTCAAAATCCAGGAGGACTGAATGGCTCTCCTATAGAAGTAGCAGTATTTAACACAAGGCCTGGTGCTCAGTAAGCCTTTATGGATGGATGGATAGACGGATGGATGTTGCTTCATTGGGCTTATTCCACTACAGGTCAGCACAGAGAATTCCAGAAAATGCACAGTGGAGAGAAGTTTCCAAGCCCGCCTTGGTTGTTGGGAAGCCTTGGGAGAGCGCAGAAAACATCTGGGGTCTCTGTGTGGAGACCACGTGACCACTTGTCCATCAGGTAACCCACGGCTGGGGATGACCTCTGACACCGGTACAATTCACATTCTGTGACCAGGAATCTTTCCATGCTCGTGAAGCCTTCACAGAATTATTAGTACTACAAAGGAAAGTAGGGAGGAATCCCAAAGAAGACCTGCGGTACCCAACATGAGAGTCCTTTTACTCACATGAGAAAAGCCTGACACACTCCCAGGAGGAGGGGGTGCAAATGATCCGACTTGCCTATATTTAAACACAAAAGGAATGCCCACTATTTTCATTATCTTTAAGTGAGCTTAAATAGATTAAGTGTACAGTGACAGATGCTCAGGATTACATACATGAATTATTCACGGATCACCACAAATATATGTTAATGAGCAGGGTTAACCCATCTTCCAACTCTTTATAAACAAATAAAATAGGGGCAGCTAGGTGACTCAGTGGATTGAGAGCCAGGCCTAGAGACCAGGGATCCTGAGTTCAAATCTGGTATCAGATACTTCCTAGCTGTTTGACCTAAGCAAGTCATTTAATCCCCATTGTCTCTAGCCCTTACCAACTCTTCTGCCTTGGAACCAATATTTAATATCAATTCTAAGACAAACAGGAAGGGGAGAAAAGAACTCTAGAAAGAGAAGGGAAGGCTTAAAAAGTGTGACTGAAAGTGACTTAATGCATTGAAATTAAATTTAAGTATTTAGTAGGTAAATTACAATGATGTTCAACGTGTAGAATATAGATTAGAATAAAACTGTATTTCTTTTTTTAAAAAATACATTGCAAGTATAATTTAAAGGTAGAAGCCAATAGAAGCAAAATTTACCTCCTAACAGCTATGTGGTAGTGGGCAGAGAAATGAGCCAAGTGTCAGAGAGCCTTGAGTTCAAATCCAGCCTCAAGCACTTACTGTGCCTGAGCAGTGTGATCCCTGGCAAGTCGCTTTATCTCTGAAGGTCTTGGTTCCTAAACTTAAAATGGGGATAATATTGACTAGCATCTACTCCCCCCCCCCACCCCAGTGTTATGGTGAAATCAAATATAAAGTGCTTAGTTGGCACAGTGTCTACAACCTATGAGGAATTTAATGAATGGTTGTTTCCTTTCCTGCCTTCCAAGTAAGTTGGCAGCAGCAAGAAAAGGCCTGACATAAAGTGAATCCAGAAACTGGGATCAGGAAAACTGGTAAGATATTATATTTCATTTATTTATTAATAAGAGCTAATAATAACAGCTAACATTTTTATCAACTACAATTTTCCAGGCACTATGCCAAGTACATTATAATTATTATCTCATTTGATTCTCACGACAACCCTAGGTGTTATTATCCCTATCTGACAGATGGGGAAACAGAGGCAAACAAGAGGTTGTGACTCACCCAAGAGCATAAAACAGCTAATATGTGTCTAAGGCTGGATTTGATCTCAAGTCTTCCGAACTTCAAACCTAGTGTACTCTATCTATTGTTCCAGCTAGTGGACCCAGCATCTTCTACTTTATGTTGGAAATATTCAAGAAAGAAATATTCTGGTTCACAGAATCTGAGATTACAATATCAATTAACTGGTTTCATACAATCTGTGTTTCTTAATTATGAGAAAAGCCTCAAAACTGATGCGTATTTGGAACTATCTCTAAATATTAATAAGTATTTATCTACTTATACTATAGAGGAAAAGGTTCAATTAGCTCACCTCAATTTCTATTCTTCTCTGACTCAAATCAAATGTCTTTATTACCATAAGAGTCAGTCAGGCTTGTATGTGTTGTCTAATCTGATGTTTTGTTTGTATTTTTTTCGGTATCCTTGGTACAATTTATTTTTCAGACATGAGAACAATGAAGCCCCTTCAAGATCCTGGATGAGAAATTTTATAAGTTTGGCTTCAATGAATCCAGGAATTTGTAGAAGAAGCTGGGTTACAGCTGAGAATTGTCTGTAACTGTGTGAGAGAAAGGGTAAAAAGGGCAATTTTCTTCTGTGCTGCCAAAAGGCTTGAACAATTTGTAGTACTTTGTGGTTAGAGAAAAGCAACCTCCAAATTGGCTCCCTACACATGTGTGAAATAAGTGCTCCTTTTCTCCACTCCCTCTCACTTTAGAGAACATCATCTTTATGTGGAATTTTAAAATCTCTTCAAAAGAGATCTTTCACTGTTTAAAAAGTTTTTATAAGATGTGCAAAAGGCACTGGGGAGGGGGGGGGGCAGGGGGAGGAGTGCCACACTTAAAACTTCATTCAGCTCTGAACTTACAAAACCTTTCCAGTATTCACAATTCAAATGAAAGGCTGTCTTCATTCTACCTGGACTTTTCAGTTCTAGGCACTGCCTCAGTTAAGGCTTTCCTAAAGACCATATGGTCAAGATTAAAAACTAATTTCACAGGAATTGAAAAGAAGGTATAGAAGTTGGGGGAAAGGCCCATATTGTTTTAAAGCAGAACCAATAATATATATGAAAACCCAAAATCGCAAAAAAGGAAGTAAGGAAAGGAGGGAGAGAAGAAAGCAAAGTGAGAGGAAGGAAGGAAGGAAGGAAGGAAGGAAGGAAGGAAGGAAGGAAGGAAGGAAGGAAGGAAGGAAGGAACTAAGATGTACGGCCAACTCTAAATCTATGATGCTGTTAGATAATACCAGGTGCTTCTGTTATGGACAAATGAAACAAATGAAACCACACAATTCACAAGAATGTGTGGCAAAAACAGTGAAACAAGCAAACTACAAAAAGAAATGGAGGATTCCAAGTTCTGAATGACCCTTAAAGCAAATCACTTCGCCAATCTGGGCTTCATACAACTAGATGATCTCTAAGGTTCTACCTATATTTTACTATCCTATGATTCTTTCTCTACAATTTTCTAAGTGCCTGGAAATTTATTCATAAAAGTAGAAGGCATGAGGAGAGATAATGAAATATTCGAGAAAACCAGGAGAAATATACTAAGCCTGTTGATGGTGTTACAGAAATACTTTAGCTGCAATTAAAGTTGCTTTCTAAAGTTGTTTCTACTTCAAAGAATTCTCTCAAATTGTAACATCATCAACAGAGTGGTTAAAATACCTGTCAAGTAGACAGGCTTGACATACTCAACCACTATTCCTTCCCTCTAAAAGCACTTAAAAATTAGGCCAAAAAGAATTTTAAAGCAAATCAGATATCAGTACAAGAGATCTTTGAAAGTTGACTATTTCCACGTAAGGGCAAGCTGCATAAGTATCTTAGGAAACAAAAATATAAAGTCATAGTTCTGAATGCTTGCTAGAGAATGAGACACTAACATCCATAACATGTGGTACCACATTACTTTAAAGAAGTTTTTTTTCCTTAATTAAAAAAAAAAAAATCAAACATTTACTACCTGTAGGACCCTGAGTAAATCACTTAACCTCTTTTTATCTCAGTCTCCTCATCTATAAAATGAAGATAATAATGGCACCTACCTCCCATGGTTGTTATGAAGATTAATAATTGTAATACTTGCACATATTTGCAAATATTAAATATTTAAGTGCCTTTAATATCTGCAAAGTGCTTAGCATAATGCCTGACACATTTTAGGTGCTACATATATATTAACTATTATTAAATACCTCTAATCATCAGAGCTAACTGAGCCATATAAATGTTAGCTATTATTCTTAAGTATTCTCTTCACAAAAGAAAGCAAGTTTCACTTATCAGGATCACTTTATTCAGAATTTAGATGACTGTCATTCCAAGATATATCTGGTAATAAACCAAGCAAGTTTAAAAACAAGGAAGTTGCAAATAATTTTATTCCATTCCATGCATACATCAATTATTATTATTATTTATATCTAGTAAGAAATGCTGAACTTCAATTCAGGGGAAAATGTCTATCACTAGAGAGACTTCCCATTTTCACCAAAGCAATAAGCTCCCTGGGTAATGATCAATCACCAACCCATTAAGTAAAAGTACATGTTAGCAGATGCACCTCTATCACAGCTCTGGTCTCTTTCAATCCTTTGCTTTCTTCAAGGCACAACTGAGATGTCACCACCTATAGGAAGCCATTTCTCCCAGCCAATTGCTTCTTAAGGTGCTCCTCTCTATTTTTTGGTTCTGATATTTTCTTTTCAAATCGAAAGTTAGAATTAAGGTTTCCTGTAGAAATAACAAAAATCTCAGATATATGCCACTCTGACGGGAGAAAGTGAAAAATTAAGCAGCCTCCTAATGATGGTGAAAGATGATGGAGTTTAACATTTAAAAAAAAGATCTTGGCCATTGATCCCATCACTTCCTGACAAAAGAAGGGGGAAGAACTGGAGGCAGTGTCAGTTTTTATATTCTTGGATCAAAGATCACTGCAGATGATGACTATAGCCATGAAATGAAAAGATGCTTGCTCTTGGGAAAGAAAGCAGTGGTAAATCTGGACAACATTCTAAAAAGCAGAGGACAGCACCTTACTGAAAAAGTTCTAGACAGTCAGAGCTTTGGTTTTTCCACCAGCCATGCATGGCTGTGAGAGCTGGACTATAAAGAAAGCTGAGCACTGGAGAATTGACACTTTCAAATTGTGGTGCTAGAGAAAACTGGAGATTCCCTTCACCAACGAAGAGGTCAAATCAGTTAATAGTTTTTTTCCCCAAAACACTTACCTTCTATCTTGGAATTGATACTAAACATCATTTCCAAAGCAGAAGAGCAATAAGGGCCAAGCAATTAAGGTTAAGTGATTTGCCATGGGTCACTCGGCTAGGAAGTGACTGAGGCCACATTTGAACCCAAGACTTCTGTCTATCCACTGAGCCAGCCAACTGTCCCAAATTAATCAAAAGATAAAAGATCCTAGTGTGCTTATAGTATATCGGGTCATGAAGAGTGGAACATGGCTACAAACAACAACAAACTCTTAAGAAATTTGGGATGAACCTGGATTGTAAAGGAAGTGCTTTTAACACCTGATAACGTCTCTAATAACCTCCACTTGAGTGCTAGTAGTGTCTCACTGCAAGAACAAGTGTTAAGAGACAGCTCATCGTTAGCCACCATAAGGTTCATTTTTTAGCCACAGCAACTTAAGACCTTCTATGAAATCACAGAGGGATACACCCCCATAACTTCATTTCCCAGAATGCTTGGGCCTGAGGAAGCAGGACTCCTGCGTCCTCGTGACTCACTGACACTCCACTTCCCAGAGAATAATGCAAGCCCACTTCATAATGATAATACCAGGGAAGGCCTCTGGTTGACTCCTCTGTTTCTATTACAGGCACCACCAGTGTCCAAGGCTCAAACCTCAGACTCTGCTTGGGTTCCTTCTCTACCGCATCCCAGAAATTTAGTCCATCACCCAGTTCTTTCAATTTTTCATTCAAAATGTCTTTCCCATCACCCTAGCTTTGGCCTTCAATCTTAGATTAATATAACGTCCCCACCTGTAATCTCTCCTCTTTCTTCCTATTTCTTTTTCCAGCATAACATCTTTTCTGGAGAGAGACTGGGTTTTGTTTTGTCTGGGTTTTTTTTTTGGTATTTCTAGAAATTACCACCTATATATTACCATGAGATTACTCTTCCTAAAATACTGCTCTGAGATGCACTCTTCCGGTCAAAATCCTGCAATGATCAATAGCTAAAGGATAAAATTCAGCTTGTGACCATTCTGGGCCCTTTAAGAGAGAACCTTGATCTACCTTTCATGTCTCTCATGCACTCCATTCCAAACAAACTATGCTCGAGCCACCTCCAAATTCTCCATTATATTCTCACCACCAAGAAATTCATTCTTCTTTACACACATAGAGTCTATACATCTTTCAAGATTCAATTTGAGCATGTTTTGTTCCATGAACGCTTCTGTGGTATTCCAGTCCACACTGATATCTCGTTACTGAACCCACAGCATTTATATCAATGTCACTCATCTGGCAAATGAATTATGAACTTTACCTGTTAAAAGCAAAACAACAATACAAGTTATATAGCCTACTTTATTTAAAACATCATACACACACAGACATATAAACATTATATGTGTATTCTTGTCCATAAATTGTCTAATACTTCTTTATATATCTCCACAATGCCTTCTACAATATAGATAGCTGATAATCCTATCATTACAAAAATCTTAGAAACTTTAAACAGGAATGCCCTTGCTAATTTTTATTCATGAATTTGTAATCAAGTGTCTTTAAAAAAGATAGAACTCTCTTGTCCTGTTCATCTACTCATAAAGAAGATCTAAGAGCATATACTAATGTTTGTGCTTATTTACATTTACATACACACTAAGAAACATATATATGTATATGTATATATGTATATAAAATCTTTAAAAAGATGCTGCTACTGCTGATTGTGTGATGAGATGAAAAATTGATAAGCCACCCTCAGCTCTTTTTTTCCACAATTCAAAAAGTAAGTGGTAGAATGGATAAAGCATTAAACAAGGAGTCAGGTCATTTGTTTCAGTTCTGCTTTGATCTCACTGGGTGACCTAGGGCCAGCCACTTAAGGTAAATAATAACGAGGAGGCCATATGAAATTAGAAGCTATGAATGACCAATTTGGTTTAACTGCAATTTCTGATATTTTTGTTAACTCTGGAAACAGAGGAGAGACAATACATTTAGAAATGAATATAGTATTAAAAAAAGTAGTGGCATTGGTACTATGTAGAAAGGTTAAAATTATAAACATTTGTTACATTTTATGGACTGAAATGAATGACTGAATTGAATGAATGAAATTAAAAGGCTGAAGAAATGATGAGGGAGGGGGTGGTTTCAGAAAAACATGGCAACATATATGAGTTAATTAAAAGCGGAGAACAAGATCATTGTGCAAGACAGCAATGTTGTAATGATGATCAACTGTGAAAGATGGTTATTCTAATCAATACAATGATCCAAGATAATCCCAAAGGGCTCATGATGAAAAAATGCTATCCACCTCCAGAGAGAACAACGAACTCTGAATCTAAACTGAAATATAACTCTCTCACTTGTTTTTGCTTTTCTTTGTAATACAACGAATATAGAAATGTTTTACATGATTTCACATTTACAATTTTTTAACATTTATTAATATTCATTTTTAACATGGTTACATGATTCATGCTCCTACTTTCCCCTTCACCCCCCCCGCAACCCCCCCCACCCATGATCGATGCACATTTCCACTGGTTTTAACATGTGTCATCTATCAAGACCTATTTCCAAATTGTCGATAGTTGCATTGGTGTGGTAGTTTTGAGTCTACATCCCCAATCATGTCCACCCCAACCCATGTGTTCAAGCGGTTGTTTTTCTTATATGTTTCCTCTCCTGCAGTCCTTCCTCTGAATGTGGGTAGCATCTTTACCATAAATCCCTCAGAGTCACATTTACAATTGATGATATATTGCTCATTTTCTGAGAGGATGGGGGAGAGGCAAAAAAATTAGAACACAAAATTTAAAATGAAAAGAATGTTAAAAATAAATATTTTTTCTTCCACTACCTAAAATTTGAAGACATTATATTCAAAACTTCTCCAAATAGTTATCTTTAAAGAAAAGGGAGGAAATAGATACCTTTAGCTATCTAGTTAGTGGGGAAAGGGGGAATAGATAGTATTAAGACATTACAAATCCCCTATGGAAGAAAATGGACTGAGAAGATATTTTTAAAAGGATAAAATATCTAGGTGATCTTTCCTACTCCTATCACCCTAACTATGAAACTGATGTAAGATATTAGTAATTGGAATGCTCTCTAAGGATAACTTGACTACAAATTCTCTGAAGAATCTAAGAAGCAGCATTCAGATTACTTACAGAAATACTACCCAAACTGTGGATGAAGACACCATAAAACATTCAAGTTCTAAAATATTGAAATGGGGTGGAGGGGGTGCATAAAAAAGAATCTCAGTGCCTAGTATGGAAGAATAATCATCACAATGTAGAGAATTCAAATCTGGGGTTCCAAATATTAATATTATTAATGACTGTATCCCATTACTTGATAACAAAAAAGCAGAAACAAGGAGCATGATATATCAGAATCTGAAGTCTTAATACAGCTGAGACAGGTCAAATTAAAGGTCTAGGGAAGATTTCTGTGATGCACGCAACATTCCTTTAAGCATTATGTACACAATTATTTGTATACTGTTTCCCCATCCAAATATAACCTCCCTGAGACATGAAACCTTGCTTTTGGTTTTCTTTGTATCCCCAGAGCTTGGCACATGGTACTTAATAAATGCCTGTAAACAAATTACAGGAACAGAAAATGTGGTACAGAAATCTGGTCAAAAATTCCTTCATGTTTTTATCTAATATATTAAATGCTTATATCCAATATAGTAAATGTTAGGGTAAAAACAATATCTTTGAATCAATATCAAAACAGAAAATATGGTTGTCTATAAATAAAAAATTTATTTTTCCATAGCAAGCTAACTGGTATTTGCAGGTTGATTGCTTGTTACCAAATGTAAATAGAAATGAAATGTAGAGATGACTTCCTTTTCAGGAAAGGGAAGTTTGTACTGTACCCACCAAGAACTTTTGGCCTATTACAACTTAGAGGAAACTGATTTTGGAGGGGGGCAGTGTATATGGCAGAGGAAAAGGAACACATAATAAAGCTGTTTATATCTCAGATGTTTCTTGGGCCACTTCCTAGAACAGTTTCTATAACCTAGAATTTGTCACAGAGTGAAGTGAAGCTAGAGGGGAAAAAAATAAAAAACAAAAAGGAACTTACACCAATTCTAATAGCCATTCCATTGAGCACACCCAACTGTTCTTTCTTTGGCAAGCAAGCTGGTGTTTTCTCTAATAAGCTCCTTTTGCTCTCCTCTCCACTTCACTGAGATCTATTAATCAGCTCCTGCCTTCTTTTTTTTTTTAATTGAGTTTTTATGTTTAGATCTATATTCTTTCCCTCCCACCTTTTTCTCCTCCCAACCCCAACTGAGAAAGCCAAACAAAGTCTGTTACAAACAGAAAGTCAAGCAAAACAAATGACCACATTGGCCAGATCTAAAATACAAATGTAATGTATGTGCCAATATAGACCCAGTCTCAATAGTCATAGATGTGTCTCAGAATTCATCACCTCTCTATCAAGAGCTGAGCATCATCTTTCATTGCTTTCATTTCATCGTACACTTTTGTACATGCAGGTCCTTTCCCAACCTCTGACTTCTTAAAATCCCCATTCATATCACAGGGTAATACTATTTTAATTCTTCAAACCTTTCTGAAAGCTCTTCATTCTCCTCTTGTCCTCTATAGGTACCGTCTAAGGGTCAGGCCAGTTAGTGTCCCTCCACTCTTCCTCCCTTGGAGACTGATCACTCTCAGAAATTTAGTCTCTCGCATTTCCATACACTTCAAACTGTTTTTATATACACTGACTCGCTGTAGCCTCCAAGCAACGCTGTGAGGTAAGAATAGCAGGAATTATTGACCTCATTTTGAGGAAATAAAAGCTCAGAAGAGTTGAACTAATTGCCTAAAAATTCACACAGCTCATTGGATAGAGAGCCAGGTATGAAGACTAAAAGCTCTGGGTTCAAATTTGGCCTCAGACACTTCCTAGCTGTGTGACCCTGGGAAAGTCATATAACCCCCATTGCCTAGCCTTTCCCTCTCTGCTGCCTTGGAACCAATACTTCTTAATATTTATTCTAAGACAGATGGTAAGGGTTTTTTTTTTTTTAAAGTCACAATCAATAATAGTAGTAAATGTATAGAAAGAGAATATGTGTGTGTATGTGTGTGTATATATATATACATATATATATATATTTATATATATAGCCATGACCTCTCAAAACTCTACATGCCCAAAGACTTTTCTTCCTTAGATCCCCTCTCTAACTTCCCATATTTGTCAGTGGCTAGTTCCTTAGAGTCTTTCAACTGTAGAATTAACTTTTCTTTCCCTCTAGCATATCACTATAGTAATCTCATCTAGGTCCTTATCACCTCCTATTCGCACTATAGAAATGGTCTCAGTTTATCTCTCTACCTAAATCTCTCCCTAAACATCACTGACAGATTTATCATGCTTCCAAAAATGCCTTTTTTTTTAAAATCATGCATGTAAAAAATTCTCTCATGAAACTAAACTGGCTAATGCTGAAAAATTACCACCTTTTTTTTAACCACATGTTATTTTATCAATAGCTCTCTTTAAAGATACATTATAAGTTCCTTGAGAATAGGAATAGTATGGCAGACATTTAATGTTTCTCCACTGAACGCTATTTCATCTTTACCAAAATGGATATGCATGTGTGTGTATGTGTGTGCGCATGTGTGTATATATACATACACACACACACACATATACACACATGCACACAATCCACACATCAATTTTTGATGGGCCAATATGGGAATTTGTCTTGACAAGACATTTTTGTAACAAGGGTTATCTTGCGTTCTCAATGCCTCTTTTCTGATTCCACTACAACAGGCTTGAACAAAAGCATGGGTTTTCAAATATTGGGAATAAACACATCTTGGCTGGATGGTTTCTTGGCGGACCAGATACTTGTGCTTACTAAAAACTTTTCTTTCTAAATATGAAATACACTATTCGTCAGGCGGCTTAAAAGCAGGTGTCACGCTGGCACTTGGGCATCGATTTCAAAGCAGGACATGGGAGTGACCCACGTGGGCTCTCGAGTGGAGGCAGGCCCGGGAAGACCTGATTCAGGAAGAGGCTCCCTCTGGAGTCACTGCAGATCCCCTCCCAGCGGTTGCCTAGGCAGTAACCTCCTGACTATTGTTCTCCACCAATTACCTCACAAATCTCTAGAGACATCCATGTTTGCCAAAGGCAGGCAGCTCTTCAGGATGACTGAAGCCATTTAACAATGACTAAGAGCAGATAAATGAGGTGTCTCACAAGCCAAAATGCCCCACGTCACAGAGCTGGCATCATTCTGAAGAACAAGGATGAAGTGATCACAGGTTTCTGCTCATCCTCCCTCTCTTACCAGTTACAGTCTATAATATTTTTAAGGACGCTGATCCCACAGATATTTGATAAGAAATGTCATTTTTACACATGCGTAAAATGAAATGGGCCCCTCAATTCTTCCCACAGCAGATGCAGGAATACATTTAATAAACGTTATAACCAATTTTTTTCACCATGATGCTGTTGTATCTTTGTGTACATAGTTTCCTATCAAGTCTCTTAGACACAGGTAGAACTTGTCACCTAACCAAAGAATTCTAGAAAAGGATATAAAAGATAACAAAGTCTATTTTATAAAAGGAATTGCAAAAGTGTCTTCAAACAGCACTTGGGGGCCTAACTTGCAGGTGGGATTTCCATAACTAGGGAAGCAGTTTAGGTGAAGAACAATCGTTTTTCACCTGGAAGGCAGAAGATCTGAATTCTAGCCCTGCTTCTGCCATGACCAGCCACTTTGGTAGCAGGAAAGTAAGCCAGAATGAAGGCTCTATGATTAAATTACATTTCTAGAACTCAGTACTTTTGCATCCCTTGACAAAATGAAAGAGTGACCTTAACTCTGACCAAGTAATAAATGTATCAGCATGCATTAAGTGCTCCTATATTCCAGTCCTTGGGCTAAGACAAAAATCAGAGTTCCTGCTTTCAGAGGCCTTACACTCAGAGGAGATAGCATGGCCATGTTAAATATAAAACATGTATAAAATAATATTATTGGGCAGCTAGGTGGCTCCATGGATTAGAAAACCAGGCCAGGAGATAAGGAAGTCCTGGATTCAAATTTGTCCTCAGATACTCCCTAGCTGTGTGACTCTGGGCAAATCACTTCACCCAATCACCTAGCCCAGTGACCAGCAAACTGATGTGGAGGCCTGAAATGTTCTATCCAGCCGCAGGATATTATTCCGAATGTGATGAATACAATGAGTAGGATACAATACAATGAAACTTCAAAAGAGTTGCCTTAGAAACAGATTGACAGATGAGCATTTCCTTTCCTTTCCTTTGGCCCCCCCTCTTTTAAAAGTTTGCCCACCACTGACCTAGCCCATACTGTAAGGGTTTGTTTTTGGTTGTTGTTGTTTTTAAATAATAATAAAAAATATACATTGGGCAATTTGGAGGGAGGTATTAGCAGCTGGGTAAAATTAGGAAAGGCCTTGTAAGGAAAGAGACACCTGAGTTACACTCTGAAGGAAACTAGGGATTTTACGACATGGAGGTGAGAAGGATGTATGTTTCAGGCAAAGTGGAGAGAGAATTCAAAAGTTAGGAAATGGGAGATGGAACATCAGGTAAGGAAGAACAAAAAGGCCAATTTGGCTAGACTAAGAGAGCATCAGAATGGCAATAATATTGGAAAGCTAAGGTTGGGGCGGTTTTTAATGAGCTTTAAATGTCAAACAGAATATTTTGTGTTTGATCCCAGAAGGAATAAGGGAACCACCAGATTTCACTGAGCAGGGGAGCACCACGACCAGTCTTATGTTCTAGGAATATCATGTTGGCAACTTCAGATAGACTAGAATGGGAAAAGACTTGAGGGAGTGATAGCAGTAACAAATGATTACAATAGCACAAGGTTATCAGAGCCTGAAATAATATGGTGGCAAAATAAGTAGAGGGCAGCTAAAGTGGATAGAGTGTCAGGTCTAGATTGAGGAATACCTGCATTCAAATCCAGCCTCAGACTCTCAGTAGGTGCATGACCCTGGGCAAGTCAATGAACCCTGTTTGGCTCAATTTCCTCATCTGTAAAATGAGCTGGAGAATGGCAAACCAGTCCAATATCCTTGCCAAGAACCCAAAGAGGTGACAAAGAGTTGGTCATGACTAAAAACAACTTAACAACAACAACAGCAGATAAACCAGATTTGAAAAGCATTGTAAAGATAGACTTGACGAGACTTGACAACTAACAATATTTGGGATAAGGAACGATGAGGAGTCAAGAATGGCTTCTAGGTTGTAACCTAGGTGACTGCAAAAAGAAATTGAGACATTTAGAAAGGGTGGGTCTGGGGGAAAAGATAATGAATTCTGTTTTAGACATGTTAAATTTGAGATGTCTAAAGGGCATTTAATTCTAAATGGCCTATAGGTAGTTGATGATGTAGGACTAAAGCAGGAGAGAGACTACCACCTAAATAGACAGGTCTGGGAATTGGCGACAATAGAGATAATAATTGAACCCAGAGGAACTGATGAGATATAAGAGGAGGGAGGAAGAGAGAGAGACAGAGACAGAAACAAAAAAAGAAAGAGACAGAGACAAAAAGGCAGAGAGAGAGAAAGAGAATATGTAAAGAAAGATGGTGGTCCAGGACAAAACTCTAACATACTTGCAGCTAGAGGGCAATATATGGATGCTGATCAACTAAGGAGACTGAGAAAGGATAGTCAAGAGAGGTAGGAGGAAATCCCTGAGAGAAAAGCACCACAAAAACACAAAAAGAATAGTCAACAGTACCAAATGTTACAAAAGTCAAGAAGGATGAAGATTGGGGAAAGGTCATTGAATCTGGCAATTAAGAGATCACTGATCACCAATACTTTTCAGGAGTTCTCTTGGGTAAGGAGGCTGGAAGCCAGTACCATAAGCACCTTCTTCCACAAGCAGAAATATATACATAAGAAACTGATATCATAGTCAATTGAATTTTTTTAAACCCTTAACTTCTGTGTATTGGCTCCTTGGTGGAAGATGGTAAGGGTGGGCAATGGGGGTCAAGTGACTTGCCCAGGGTCACACAGCTGGGAAGTGTCTGAGGCCAGATTTGAACCTAGGACCTCCCGTCTCTAGGCCTGGCTCTCAATCCACTGAACTACCCAGCTGTCCCAGTCAATTGAATTTTAAAAGGTCCTCATGAACTGGCAGTAGATGCATTTGAAAGTATGGTGAAGATGACAAAAAGGGCCATTAGAAATATAAGATATCAACATCTACTGACCCATAAAACTACTTTTCTCATTTTTTAAGATAGGCTTTCACAGACGATGGATGAATAGCCAGCCGTTGCATGCTAACAGTCGCACAAATGACATCTGTCAGGTACATATGAGCAGTATGTGATACGGAAGATAGAGAGTAGATAGAGGACTGGGCTTGGAGCCAACAAGCCCCAAGTTCAAATGCTACATCACCCAGTTACTAGCTTGGGACCGTGGGCAAGTCACTAACCCTCTCCCTACTACATTCACTATCTGTTCCACTGTTCCACCTAGCTGCCCCTCTACCTGACAGATGTCATTTGTGTGACTAGGAGCATGTGGTTGGCTAGAGATAAACTATGAAAGCTTGCCTTAAGAGATAAGTAGCTCTTTTCTCATTTGTAAAATGAGAAGGCTGCGCTTAATGGTCTCTAAGGTCCCTTCCAGCTCTCAATTTTATGATCCTATGCTATAAAAACCAAGGGCCTCCCATATTTAAACCAAAGACACAAAGGGGTTTAGAGGACAGGGAGCAGGCTTGTCTGTGACTCACACTGACCATGGGGCCATGAGCCAGCCCTAAACCTCTGAGTGTCCCACTATAAATTGGAGAAAAGTTGCTGAAGTGCATCAATGGAGAGAGTTCCACATAGGGGAGTACCCCACACTAACAATACCACAGACTAAGATCTGTGCTGAAAAACAGATAAAAATTAAACCTACCTCCAAAAATTTATTTTACCTTGGATTTTGTGGGGAAAACTACGTACATGGCATATACATAGTTGAGCAAAATACAAATGTACAATTGAAATACAATAATAAAACTAACTATAAACTTGGACATATCCCCTAATATTACCAGTATTCATTCTGTAAATATACCAAGAACCTATAAAACAGTCAGGGCGAAACTCCCTTTCTAGTCCCAAGAGGAATGGTTATGACTGATCTTCTCTTCTCCTACTACCTTCTTGCTGGGAAACCTGCTGTGGGACCACATGGTGCATCTGACCCAAGCTCCAGGCTCCCCTCAAGCTCCAGGGGCAAACTCAAAATCTCAATGACCACTGGCATGCCCAATAGGGATAAAGTTGATGGGGTGGAGTAAGAGGAAGGGGTAAAATAAATATAAATCTCCCACTTACTCTTCCCACCCCAAGCACTGCTAAGGCTCTAGCCACAATGTTTTGTTTCACAAGTCTTGAAAGCACCCTGTTCCAATTTTACTTCTAGAGGAGAAAGGGGAAGGCAGTGAGAGTGGTATGCAACCAAGTGTCTGAAGATGAAAATCTGACTGTATCTGCCTCCTCCCCTCCCCCTCCTTCCCCTCCCCCTCTTATGCCTCCTATGAAGGCTCCAAGGGACAATAGTAACCTCCCCTGCAGGTCTTGCCTTATGGAAGGTTCAAAGATTGATCTTTTGAGCTAATTCTACTCAATCAATCAACTGACGATGTCAGCTGGGCTCTAACACCACAGAGTAAGGCACGTCCTTGGGCCTCCCTCCCTTTTTTAGCTTCCTTTTGGGTGTCTTCCCCCATCAGGATTGGCCTTGAGGCCAAGGACAATGTTTTTGTTAATTGCATGCCCCATGCTTAGCACAGTGCCTGGCACACAGTAGGTACTTAATAAATATCTGTTGAGATAAACTAAATTCAACATACTATAAATAGATATGTGTGTATATATATGGCACATAACAGATGCTTATGAATTATCAGTATTTTAAGCCAACATCTTAGGCTAAACCTTTAAATTAAGTCAACATCTCTAAGCCTCAGCTTCTTTTTCTATAAAATAAGGATAATATGAGAAGTAATATGACAACAATAGAGAGCTCATGTAGGAGCCACGAAAACTTGGAATTATGTCCTACCTCTGACCCTGTCACCCTACATTCTGACCTTGTCATCATGGGCAAATTGCTTTATCTTCCAGAATCCAGAACTCTAGACCAGTGACAGGCAAACTTTTTTAAAAAAAAATTTTTTTTTTTTTTTAATTTTAAACCCTTAACTTCTGTGTATTGACTTATAGGTGGAAGAGTGGTAAGGGTAGGCAATGGGGGTCAAGTGACTTGCCCAGGGTCACACAGCTGGGAAGTGTCTGAGGCCGGATTTGAACCTAGGACCTTCCGCCTCTAGGCCTGGCTCTCAATCCACTGAGCTACCCAGATGCCCCCTACAGGCAAACTTTTTAAAGAGGGGGCCAAAAGAAAGGAAATGCTCATCTGTCAGTTTGTTTCTAAGGCAACTCTTTTGAAATTTCATTGTATTGCATCCTACTTATTGTATTTGTCAGATTAGGAATAATGTCCCACAACAGGATATAACATTTCAGGGGGCCACATCTGGCCCATCACTACTCTAGACTAACAAATGGTGTCAAACTCAAATAGAAACAGGGCCAGTAAATCTCACATAAGGATCTGAGGATTGCATATTGACTTCTGTTTTCAAATATAATATTATCTATGTTTTATTGCATTTTAATTTGTAAAGCAGGTAGGAGGCCCAGTGGATACAGTGCTAGGCCTTGAATCAGGACGATGATAAGTTCAAATCTTAAAAATTCAAAATGGATACTTCCTAGCTATGTGACCCTGGCCAAGTCACTTAACCCTATCTGCTTCCATTAATTATTTGCAAAGTGACCTGGAGAAAGAAGTGGCAAAACACTCTAGTATCTTCACCAAGAAAACCCCAAATGTATAAAAAAATCAAGCCATTCCCCAATTGATAAATGGGCAAGAGACATGAATAAGCAATTTTCAGATAAAGAAATCAAAAGTATCAATAAGCACATGAGAAAGTATTCTAAATCCCTAATAATTAGAGAAATGCAAATGAAAACAACTCTGAGGTGTCACCTCACACCTAGCAGATTGGCTAAAATGAAAGAAGGGGAGAGTAATGAATGCTGGAGGGGATGTGGCAAAACTGGGACATTAGTGCATTGCTGGTGGAGCTGTGAACTGATCCAACCATTCTGGCTGGCAATTTGGAATCATGCTCAAAGGGCTATAAAAGAATGCCTGCCCTTTGATCCAGCCATACCATTGCTGGGTTTGTACCCCAAAGAGATTATAGATAAACAGACTTGTACAAAAATATTTATAGCTGCGCTTTTTGTGGTGGCAAAAAATTGGAAAAGGAGGGAATGCCCTTCAATTGGGGAATGGCTGAACAAATTGTGGTATATGCTGGTGATGGAATACTATTGTGCTCAAAGGAATAATGAACTGGAGGAATTCCATGTGAACTGGAAAGACCTCCAGGAATTGATGTAGTGCAGAATACACAGAGACTGATACACTGTGGTAAAATCTAATGTAATGGACTTCTGTACTAGCAGTAATGCAATGATCCAGGACAATTCTGAGGGATTTATGGAAAAGAACGCTACCCACATTCAGAGGAAAAACTACAGGAGTGGAAACAGAAGAAAAACAACTGCTTGAACACATGGGTTGGGGTGGACATGATTGGGGATGTAGACTCGAAACTACCACACCAATGCAACTATCAGCAATTTGGAAATAGATCTTGATCAATGACACATGTTAAAAGCAGTGGAGGGGGCAGCTGGGTAGCTCAGTGGATTGAGAGTCAGGCCTAGAGATGGAATGTCTTAGGTTCAAATCCAGCCTCAGACACTTCCCAGCTGTGTGACCCTGGGCAAGTCACTTGACCCCCATTGCCTACCCTTGCCACTCTTCCACCTATAAGTCAATACACAGAAGTTAAGGGTTTAAAATTTAAAAAAAAAAAAAAACAGTGGAAATACGCATCAGCCATGGGGGAGATGGGGGGGTGGGGAGGGGCGCGCCTCAGGAGGCAAAGGGGAAAGTAAGAACATGAATTATGTAACCATGTTAACTTTTGTAAAAAATAAATATTAATAAATGTTTAAAAAAAAAAAGAAAACCCCAAATAGGTAATGAAGAACTGAACACAACTGAAACGAAACAGTAATTTTCATTTATTTTGTTAAACATTTTTAATTTACATTTTAAAGTGTTTCAGGCAGTACTCAGTGGACTAAATGAGACAAATGCAGTGAGAGGAGTGTTCTGAGCCACAGAAAAGTTCTTTACTTGAGCTCTAACAATGAAATCATAGGTCTAGTCCCTACTTGTGTGAGGAAACTACTTAATAAACTATAAAGCCCTCAACAAATATGACCTATTATCATATTATTAGTACCTTACAATACTTCAGCTATTATGGATTAAAAAGGATTTTGTAGAAAAGCCTGAGAACCTTGCATATAGCACTGTTTTTTTGAGCAATACATTTCAGGCTTAAAAAAAAACCGGATTTACAAACTAACTTCTAAAACAAAATCTACTTGCAAGCTGGGGACTGTCTAGACATGTAGCACAACTAAATGGCAAATTGTCTTTGAGGAAATCCTGAAGGTCTTTAGAGTCAATGAAATAAACCAAGTGACTGACTTGTTTCATCTTCAACTAGATAAAAAGATTCCCTTCTCTAAATGTAGTCCATTTATTTTTACAGTATCATCATGGCAAATCTGCACCTACCTGCCTCTCCCAATCCTGAATGACAGTCTCACAAAGAATAGACTCACATCACAAAACTAATAAGGAGTAAACAGCCCCCTACTGCTCCCAAACAAATTTCATTTCAAGATAGTGACATAGAAAAATTATTCTTACTTCTCTAACAATCTGGACGTTCTCTTAAGAAATCTCTGAACAGTCAAGAGATGAAGTCTGAAATTTAAAATTTAAAAAAAAAACCTTTCCAAATTCAAACAAATTATTTTATTTCCTCCAAACATCAGACTCTTTACCTACCTAATAAAAAATACCTCATGAGTCATTTTTTGAAATACTACCTGTATTTCAATCTGTCTTTCAATCAGGTAATGGCAATACTAAATTATA
The DNA here is from genome assembly GCF_016433145.1 of Gracilinanus agilis. Lineage (NCBI taxonomy): Eukaryota > Metazoa > Chordata > Mammalia > Didelphimorphia > Didelphidae > Gracilinanus > Gracilinanus agilis. The sequence goes on from NC_058133.1 coordinate 387,755,175, forward strand.
AGTGATACTCACTAAAATAAAAGCCTCAACGTGAAAATAAAATCATAAAATTTCTCCTTCCATTTTATGAGAAATATATTCCTCAAAGATGAAAAAGCAAAATGTTTTTTCTTTAATTGTTTCTAAAATGATTCTCCTATTAGCCACCAAAAAAAAATAGTTCAAGGTCAATCAATCAAGTAAAATGCCATTGTGAAGCTTTTGGCCTCTCCAAACGAAACAGCCAGGTCCAACACCCAGCTCCAGGGGCCTCATGACATCCTTTCGAGGAAAGGAAAGAGCCAAAAACCCATTACTGCCATGTTTTCTTGCCAAATAACAGATGAAAATTTTAACTATGCCAACATGACTCTAAAATGCACCCCAAAGAAAAGCTTAAATTGGTCCTTTGAGATACTCTTCCTTTGGCAGTCAGTCCATTTCAAATACTCTGACATGCTGAGAATACATGAAAACAGAAGGCCCCCTTTCAAAGATATTTTTGAGAAGTTGGCATTAGTTATGACAGCTTAAAAATTTGGCAGCCAGTTACTACTGGGGCGGAGCCAAGATGGCGGCAGCGTAGAAGCACAGAAAGCTCAAACCTCCTTAGAATCCTCTCTAGCCAGCCTTAAAATAATGCTTCAAAAGGCATACTGGAAAGACAGAACAACAAGGGATCAGAGTGACACCATTTTCCTACAAAAAACAACTTAGAAGGTAGGCTGAGAGGGTCTGGTTCAGAGATGAGAGGGGGGGCTTGGCCATCTGCAAGGCTATACCAAGGAGAGTAAGCCCCAGGATCCCACCTCTAATCTGGGCCCAGGCCCACTTCAAGCTCCAAAGACCCTGCCTTAGGCAACACCAGAGCATCCACAGTCACCCCTTGAAGGTGCAAATCTACAGTAAGGCCCCCAGCCCAAGATAATCTCCAATGTACCTGGACAGGTTCACCCAGAGCAAAGCCCAGAGCCCTGTCCACACCTGAAATTAGAACCCCAAGACCCAGCATAGGCCAGGCCATAGCAACCAGCAAGAGGTCCAAAGTCCTGCCTGAGATTGCAGTGAGCTCCAAGCCCCAGCATAAGGGAGCTCACAAGGCCCTCAGCAGCCCCAAGAGGAGAATAAATCAGCAGAGAGAGGGGGCTTTCAGATCTCCCAGTCCACAGGTCATCATACCACCTTAGAAGAATGAAAACTGACAGAAACTCAGAACTAGACCTGAAGGTAATAGCAAGGGAAAAAAAACCAAAGTTTAAAAGAATTCCCCCTCAACCCTGAGAATAGAGTCCACCTTTAAAATAAAAATAAACGTCAAGAAAAAGGTTAAGAAAATGAGCAAATGTCAACAACAACAATTTTTTAAAAACACACAACCATATAAAATTATTATGGAGACAAAAAAAGAACAAAGAACAAACTCAAAAAGGGACAGTAAGTTCAAAGCAGCTAGACACAAAATTTCAAAGAAAAATGTGACTTGGTCTCAGGTTCCAAAAGCACTCAAAAAGGATTGAGAGAGAGAGAGAGAGAGAGAGAGAGAAGCAGAGGAAAAATGGGGAAGAGAAATGAAAGCAATGTGAAGCAGAATTGGCCAAACAAAAGAAGAGGTAAAAAATTCCAATTAAAAGACTTCCTTAAAAAGCAGGCTTGACCAAATAAAAAATGAGGTTCAAAAGGTCACAGAAGAAAATCATTTCTTAAAAAATTAAAATTGAACAAGCAGAAGTTAATGACTTCATTAGACATAAAGAAAAAATAAAACAAAATCAAAAGAAGAAAAATGAAATATGAAAAAACAAATGACCTGTAAAATAGATTCAGGAAAGACAACTGAACTATCCAAAGTCATGGCACCAAAAAAAAAAAAAAAAAAAAAAAAAAAAAAAAAAAAAAAAAAAAAGGCCTAAACATCATAATACAAGAAATCATCAAAAACTTCCCTGATGGTCTTGAACAAATAAGGTAAAATAGGAATTGAAAGAATCCACAGATCACTTCCTAAAATAAATCCTCAAATGACAACTCCTAGGAATATTGCAGCCAAATTCAAGAACTCCTCAGGCCAAGGAGAAACTATTATGAGCAGCAAAAAAGAAACAATTCAAATATCATGGAGGCAGTCAGGAATACAAAGGACTTGGAACCTTCCACATTAAAGGATTTGAAGACTTGGAATATGATACTCTGGAAGGCAAAGGAACTAGGAATAAAACCCAGAATTACCTAACCAGCAAAACTGAGTACATTCTTTCAGGAGGAAAAAAAATGGTAATTCAATAAAATAGAAAATTTCTTAGCATTCCTAATGAAAAGACCAGAGCTAAACAGAAAATCTGATGTTCAAATATAATATTCAAGAAAAGCACAGAAAGGCAAATAAGAAAGGGAAAATTTAAGGGATTCAATAAGGTCAAATTGTTTATATTCCTACATGGAAAAATCCCCAGGGCCAGATGTATTCACAATTAAATTCTAACTATGTAATTAGAATTTACTCCCCAGGACTCTCTTTTCCAGCTTCCCATTTTTCTTCTCACATTACGTGCTTACATTTTCCAGATAAAGTTGTGTGTGTAGTTCTGCCTACTCTCTGCTCCCAGGAAAGCGGTTCTGGAGGTTGGGTGAGAGTCAGGCAGGAGAATTTTACCCACGGTGTTTTTTACTTAGGCTTTCTAATTTTTTTCTTTTATTTCTTCTACTTCAAGTGATTATTAATAAACTCTATAAAATATGATACTTGGAGTTATGTTATGATGATAATAACAGATAATTTGGAGAAGCAGATAAATGTGTCAGGGCCAAATAGGGTTTCAAGTCAAGAGCCACAGATTGACAGGCTTCAGTGAGGAAGGAGGGGGTAAAACACTCCTGGATCTCAAACCCCTCCCCCTCTAACAGTTCCTGCTTCAGTTGGGTATGGAGACAGGAATGAGATTCTTCTGGTAAGTTTCTGTTATGGCTGAAACCCCAATGATGTTCCTTTCTTTAATTTATATTCTTCACAGGTCTGTTAGATGAGTAAGTAGAAGCTAGCTATATAACTGTTGAGGACAGAGATGATCTTCTTAAAACTGGCTGAAGACAGGATTCAAACTAAATGTCCAGACTGAGTTGTGAGTATTCCCCCAAATAATTACCAGGCACAGATACTGAAGGTAAAGGTTATATTAGGAAATAACAAGGTAAACCAGAGAGGTTAATGAGTTTTAGGATAATGAAAGGTGACCCTGAACTGTTGATTGAAGCTGCCCTTTTCCTCCTCACAGGAGGGAATGAGGCACTTAACTAAAACTGACTCTCTTGCTATTAATGAATATCTTTACTCTCTGATCACTAAATTTGTTGTAATGAAGTTGATAAAGACTAACCCTATTAAACAGGCTAATCCTTATGTAGAAACCACACTGGCTATGCCACAATGGCCTCTCAAGTGAACCCCCAAGTGTGGAGTAGTAAGCAGGGTGTCTGCTCACTTCAACCTCCACAAAACAACTGTCAATTCCTCTCAACTGCCCCCTCACCCAAAGTTCTCCAGGGGGGTCCCCTGGAATTATGGGTGAGGCTGTCCCTGTATCTTTTTGCAGGGATTCCATGCTTTCCATCTCCCCATAACAGTTACCTATACCAGGAAAATTAAAAACAGCAAAAGAAAATAATAAGCCAATATCATTAATGAATACAGATGCAATTTTTTAAAATAAAATATTAACAAGGAGACTAGAGAAATATGTCACAAGGATCATTCACTATGTCCATGTAGGATTAATATCAGAAACTCAGGGCTAGGTTTTTATTAGGGAAACTATCAGCATAATTGACCATATCAATAACAAAACTAACAGAAATCACATGATTATCTCAGTAGATAAAAGTCTTCAAAAAAATACAACAACCATTCCAACTAAAATATTAGAAAGAACAAGAATAAGTGGGCCATTTCTTAAAATGATAAGTAGTAACTATCTAAAACCTTCAGCAAATATCATCTGGAATAGGGAAAAGTTAGAAGCCTTCCCAATAAAATCTGGGGTGAAGCAAAAATACCCATTATCACCACTATCATTTAATATTGTACTAGAAATTAGCGATAAAAGAAAAAGAAATTATAGGAATTAAAATAGGCAATGAGAAAACTAAACAATCCCTCTTTGCAAATGATATGATGGTATGTTTAGAGAATCCTAGCAAATCAACTAAAAAATTAGTTGAAAGAATTACTAACTTAAGGAAAGTTGCAAGATGGAAAAATAGAATTATACAAATCAGCAGCATTTCTATATATTATCAACAAAGTTCAACAGCAAGAGACAGAGAAATTCCATTTAAAATAACTCTAGATAATATAAAATACCTCGGAATATACTTGCCAAGACAAACATGGAAATTATACAAACATTATTTTTAAACTTATTTTTATGATATTGTTATTAAATAAAATAAAAATGAGTTCTACTTAAATTATTTTACCTATTTAGTGCCATGCCAGTCAAACAACAAAAAATTATTTTACGGAATTAGAAAAAATAATATCACTCCACACATGTGGAAGAACAAAAGTTCAAGAATATCAAGGGAATTAATTGGAAAAAAAAAAAAGTCAAGGAAGTTGGGCTAGCAGTACCAGATCTCAAACTGTATTATAAAGTAGTGATCATCAAAACAGTCTGGCACTGACTAAGAAATAGAATGGGGCCCAATGGAATAGATTAGATACACAATATACAGGGTTAAATGACCTTAGCAATCTAGTGTTTGATAAACTCAAAGACCCCAGTTTTTGGAATAAGAATTCACAATTTGACAAAAACTGCTAGTAAAACTATGAAAATAGTATAGTAGAAACTAGGTATAGACCAATATCTCACACCCCATATCAAGATAAGGCCAAAATATATATGATTTAAACATAAAGAGTGTCATAAATAAATTAGGGTAACATCGAATACCTTACCTGGCAGATATATGAACTAGAGAAAATATATGACCAAATAGGAGTCAGAGAACATTATAAGATATAAACGAATAATTTTTATTACATTAAAAATTTTTATACAAACAAAACTAATGTAACCAAGAATAGAAGAACCAAGAAACAATAAACTGGGTAAGGGCGGGGAGTGGATTTTATAGTCAATTTCTCTGATAAAGGTTTAATTTCTCAAATCTATAGAGAACTGAGTTAAATTTATAATATGTTATTCCCTAATTGTCAAATGGTCAAAGGATATGAACAAATATTTTTCAGAAAAAAATCAAAGCAATCAATAATCAGAGAAAAAAATGTTTCATATTTTTCTTCATTATGGAAATTACTCTTGATTATAGAAATACAAATTAAAATAACTTTGTGGTAACACCTCACATCTATCAAACTGGCCAATATGACAATAAAAAAAAGTGATAAATGTTGGAGGGGATAGGGCAAAATTAGGACACAAATGCATTGTTGGTGAACCAAACCAACCATTCTGAAGGGCAATTTGGAATTATGCCCAAAGGGCTATAAAACTGTGCATACCCTTTTGATTCAGGAATACTCCTAGGTCTGTATCCCAAAGAGATCAAAGATAGAGGAAAGGACCTACTTATAAAAACATGTTTATAGCAGCTCTTTTTGTGGTGGCAAAGAATTAGAAATTGAGAGGGTGTCCATCAGTTGGGAAATGGCTGAACAAACTATGGTATAAGGAATATGGCTATAAGGAATGATGAACAGGATGATTTCAGAAAGATCTACATGAGCTGATGCAGAGTGAAATAAGCAGAACCAGACTACGGTACACAGTAACAGCAATACTGAACAATGATCAATTGTGAAAGACTTAGCTACTCTCAACAATACAATCATTCAGGACATTTTGAAAAAATTTGTAACAAAGAAGGTTGTCCACATCCAGAAAAAGAATTCATGAACTAGAATTTTTTACTATTTTTCACTTAAGTTTATTTGGGTTTTTATTTGGGGGGATTAGTTTTATATGAGCATTATCTTACAAAAATGACCAACATGGAAATATGTTTTGCATGATGATGACACATGTAAAACAAAGGAAAAAAATCTGGCAGCCACTCTTTATAAAATAGATTTGTGTATTCTGGGTTAAGATGGCTGCAGAGTAGAAGCAGGGCTCTTAACTCTACTAACTGCCCCATTCATGATACCTCAAAAGGAAACAAAAAACAAATCCAGATGAACGGAGGGACCCCAAATAGGGTGCAGCATTGAAGGTACGTGGGATTTGGGCATTTCTGGGCTATAAGGGGGTGAAATTGCTCTCACTAAAACGGGAGCTGATCAATCCCACCCCACCCTACCTATAGTGCAGGAGCCAGTGCGCAAGAGTTAGAGCAATCATGGGGTATTCACTAAGTTCTTGGCAGCTAACTGAGACCACAAGGGGTTGCTCCTGAGAGCAGCAAGACTTAATACACCAACAGGCTAAAGAATGCAGACTCTGAGCTCAGATCCTAGGCGTGGTCCTAGAGCGGAGGGGTGACAGACTGTGGAAGTAGCATGCGGAGAATCATAAAGGAGGAGCCTTGGGCAGAGAAGCAAGGAAGGGGACCACCAGGAAGCCTGACCCTGAGAACAGCTAGACTTAAGACCCAAGGAGCCTAAAGAGCTCTTACCTTGGGCACGAGGACAAAGCTGAGAGGGGCGGCACTGTTCTGTGACTCAAGCAAAAACTGCTCCACAGCTCTAAACACAGAGAGCCTGCCCAGATCACCCAGATTTCTGACTGAGAAGGAAAAACCAGCATAATAATGGCAAGCAATGCCCAAGAACTAAACAAAGGAAAGAATAAGAGGAAAGCATTAGCACTTGATAACTTTTACACAGAAAAATTCCAGACAACAGAGCAGACAGCAGAGGAGAACAAACAAGTAAACACATCCAAACCTTCCCAAAGGAATGAAAATTGGTCACAGGCTCTTGAAGAGTTCAAATCTGAGATCATGAGAAAGATGGAGAAGATTTGGCAAGAAAAGTGGGAAATTAGCTCAAAAGGAAATTAGCAGGTTAAAAAACAGAAACTCCCAATTGGAGAAAGATGCCCAAAAATCAAACGAAATGATAAGCAAATTAGAGACCCAAATTAAACAGCAGGAAACCATGAAAAACAAGATAGACCAAATCAAAAAGTAAAAGATTATAGCAGAAAACCAGTCTCTAAAGACCAGAATTGGGCAAGTAGAAGCCAATGACATTGCAAGACAGCAAGAACTAATAAAGCAAAGTCAAAAGAATAACAAAATAGAAAGAAACATGAAATATCTCAATGAGAGAATGACAGAGATCAAGAAAATAGGTCTAGAAGAGGCAATTTGAGAATCACTGGTCTTCCTGAAAAATCAGAAATTAATAGAAAATTTGACACCACACTACAAGAAATTATCCAGGAAAACTGCCCTGATGTTCTTCAACAAGAGGGGAAAATAGACATTGAAAGGATCCATAGATCACCCTCTATATTAAACTCTCAAAATTCTACCCCCAGGAATATAATTGCCAAATTTAAGAGTTTCCAAATTAAGGAAAAAATACTACAAGAAGCCAGAAAGAGACAATTCAGATATCAAGGAACACCAATCAGGATTACACAGGATCTGGCAGACTCCACACTAAAAGACCTCAAGGCTTAGAATATGATATTCAGAAAGGCAAGAGAATTGGGTCTTCAACCAAGGATCACCTACCCATCAAAAATGACTATATACTTCCAGGAGAAAGTATGGACATTCAACAAGATAGAAGATTTCCAAGTATTTGTAAAGAAGAGGCCAGAACTAAATGTAAAGTTTGATATCCAATCACAAAAATCAATAGAAAGAGGAAAAGGTAAATAAGAAAGAGAGGGAAAAGAAAGAAAACACTTATTTTTAAATATGCAACTTTAAGGGCTTCAATAAGATTGAATTATTTGTATTCCTATATAGAGAAATGTTATGTTTAATTCTCAAAAATTGTACTCACTATTATAGTAATTAGAAGAATTATTCATTGGGAGAGATTGAAGTACTAAATGGTCTATGAGGAAAAAAGGGGGGGAAATAGAAAATGGCACCAAGAGAAACTTGAATGAATAAGAAAAATAGGAGAATCTATACCACACAAAGAGGGCATGGGAAGTGGGGGAGAGGGGGAAGAATACTATTATAAGAAGGAGAGGAAGAGAGCATTAATAGGAAATACTTAAACCTTACTCTCAGCAGAATTAATCCTGAGAGGGAAGTGTAGCTATATCCATTGGGATATTGAAATCTCTTAGCCTATGGAGAAAGTCAGAAGGATAAACCAAGTTAACGGTTTGAAGAAAAAAAAAGAAAGAAAGAAAATAGTGTAAAAAGAAGGGGCAGAACTAGGAGAGGATATCAAAATTTTAGGGAATACACAGCTGATAATCATAACAACAAATTGGGGAAAAAAACAAAAAACTCTGAGAAAGGTTTAATTACTCAAATATATAAGGAGCTTAATCAATTGTACAAAAAAATCAAGCCATTCCCCAATTGATAAATGGGCAAGGGGCATGAATAGGCAATTCTCAAAGAAATCAAAACTATCAACAAATACGTGAAAAAGTGTTCTAAATCTCTTATAATTAGAGAAATGCAATCAAAACAACTCTGAGGTACCACCTCACACCTAGATTAGCTAACATGACAGCAAAGGAAAGTGGTGATTGTTGGAGGGGATGTGGCAAAATTGGGACATTAATGCATTGCTGGTGGAGTTGTGAATTGATCCAACCATTCTGATGGCAATTTGGAACTATGCCCAAAGGGCTTTAAAAGATTATCTGCCTTTTGATCCAGCCATACCACTGCTGGGTTTATACCCCAAAGAGATCATAAGGAAAAAGACTTGTACAAAAATATTTACAGCCGCCCTCTTTGTGGTGGCAAAAAAATTGGAAAATGAGGGAATGTCCTTTGATTAGGGAATGGCTGAAAAAATTGTGGTATCTGTTGGTGATGGAATACTATTGTGCTCAAAGGAATAAAGAACTGGAGGAATTCCATGTGAACTGGAATGGCCTCCAGGAATTGATGCAGACTGAAAGGAGCAGATACAGGAGAACATTTTACACAGAGACAGATACACTGTGGTACAATCTACATAACGGACTTCTCTACTAGTAGCAATGCAAGGATCCAGAGCAAGGCTGAGGGTCTTATGAAAGAAAACTAGCCACAATCAGAGGTACAACTGTGGGAGGAGAAACACAGAAGATAAACAACTGCTTGAACACATGGGCTGATGGGGATATTTTTGGGGATGTAGATACTAAATGATAACTATCAATAATATGGAATTGGGAGGGTTTGGGGAAGAGGAAAGAGCATGAAACATGTAACTATGGGAAAATATTCAAAATTAAAATTAAAAAAAAAGGAAAAAAGTAAACTTAAAAAAAATAAAATAGATTTGTCCTTTGCCACTGAACCCAAGACCCTAAGAAATGGACCAATATCACCAATCCTTCATAATTTTTCAATCAGTGCAAATCTATTTTCTGGCATGAATAATATATTTGACACCAGTCATTATTTCACTGGTACTCCACCCAAATCAACACTATTCTTTTGCCATTGTTTCTGGTCGATTTGAAGGGGCGATGGGGTTGGGGGCAGAGTTCTCCTAAAGTTTTTTTTTGATGTGTTTACTTTTCTGAGCAGAGTGGCAGATGGGTCAAGTGGTTTATGAGGTGTTTTTGCCCGCTTTAAAAACGCAAGTTGGAGAAAGTATTCTTGAGATCATAGCATAAGGAGTTATTACTGCAAGATAATGATTTCACTCCTACTCAGGATTTGCTTTTAGAGAGACAGAATAGTGTAGGCAGGTGTGGAGGAGGTAGCTGAACATGAGTAATCTGAATTTGAGGAAAGCATCTTCTACCAGACAAAGTAATCTCTAAGACAAAAGAAATACAAGTATGGGTGTGTATAAACCACCCCCCCAAACTCAGGGTACGGGATTTAGAAACCTGAATTTGAACCCAGTCTCATCCACTTAGTAGGTGTGTCTTGAGTAAATCACAAGCTTTGTCAAGTCTCTGTTGCCTAATGTGCAAAATTTTGGGGAATAATAATATTAGCATAGGGTTGTTTTAAGAGCCAAATAACCTCTTTACAAGTCTTAAAGTGCTATACAAAGGTGTGTTATTTAAATGTATATGTTGGTGTCCTGGTAAATGCAGAACTAGCTCTACTCCCCACCCCTCCCATAAAAATTTTTTAAAAAGGAATGCAGGACCCAAATTTTAACTTCATTATAAATATTATTTCAATCACTTTCTTGAGGACAATTATAAACAATAAACCAAGTCCTTATTTGTAGCATTTGCTGATTCCAAGAGAAATGCTCACACTGAAAATTTAACAACCTGCTCAGATTCAGCTGTGGTTTTATCATGCCCCTTGTTGACTTTTATTTCAGCTTCACAGATAAAGGAGTGCCTTTAATCTTCTTAATCTCTCTAATTTACATTTTTCAAAACTACATTAAATTATCTTACAAGTATTCCTATATTGTATATATTTAAAGATTCTGGGTTTGAAGGATCCTACTCATTTCCTTTTTTGTTCCATATTTACTCATGTACTAGCATTCTCAGCCTTAACTCTGAATTTCCTTTTTATTCTATTCTCCGTTACCTACTAAAAGTCAATACAGCTCCCATTTTGTTCCTAATTTCATGACATGCTTATACCACCTAAACTACCAATCAGTCATAAAAGGCAGGTCTTCCCAGTTTAGCACATAACACCCTAATTCATTGAAAGTTAAATAACCTTATCCTGCAACAAGAATCCTTTAAAGTATTTTGTCACCTAACTTGTTACTTCCTTAAACCTAAAACTCTACTTCTTCCCTTAATTGGTGTTCTTGGCATATGGTCCCATCAACCAGAAAATAACTACTATACAATAAATAATAAAGTTTTCATAAGGTTTATGAAATGCTTTAAGTATATTTTTCCCATTTAGTCTTCATAAAAAAATGCTCAGGTAGGTACACAGAATATGTTTTATAGATTAAAAAAAAAAATTTGCCATGGTGTCTCTTCTTCTGAGTCTGCTATCCCTGGTGCCTAAAATATATTCCATCCCCTCTTTCTCTGTCTTTCAGAATCCTTACCTTTCATCAAGACTTGGATGATTTTGCTATCTCCTCCTAGACTGCCTTTTTAGTGGCCCAATAGCTTAGTTTCTCTCTCTCTCTCTAAAAATTTCCCTGAAGTCTTCACATTCCTCCTTTGTCTTCTCTATCATTCTCTTATAACTTATGTTTTTTGGCATATCCCTGCTACCTATCCCTTTGTTCCTGTCGCTCTCTACTTTATATTTATCTATGTATATATGGCACATCCCCACTACCTATGCCTTAGAGGACAAGGGATAAGTCCCATCTCTCTTTCTCTGTGTCTGTCTCTTTCTTTGTCTCTGTGTGTGTCTCATCCTTAATACTCAGCACATAATGGGCATTTAAGAAGTGTTTGCCCAATTAAATTCCTCACACCACACACACTTGCAATACAGAGTGTTTATTATTCCCACTTTGCAGATATGGTTAAGACACAGAGCAATTAAGGGATTTGCAAAGATGTGAAAGGAAACAAAAAGTCAGTGGATTTGGCATCATGGAAACAATGATGTAACAAGGGAGATTACAAGGGAGAAAATAGAGATAAGAGGACTGGTGATTTTCAAGAATCATTCCTATAAGAATGAATCGGAAGCCAGCTATAAGGGATTAAAGGAGTGAGATAAGTAAAAATGAACAAGAGGCATTGAGTACTTGCCCCTCTTCTAAGACTGGGAATGGGAAAAAAGAGAGATGGATGCTGGTTAACTGGGTCATAGAAAGGTTTTGGGTTGTTGCTTTTGGATTTGTTTGCTTCTTTATAGGATAAAGGAGGTCTGAGTATATTTGTACAGGGAAGAAAATAAATCCTCAAAGGAGGATGGATTTTTTAAAAACCCTTATACTCTGTCTTAGTATCAATTCTATCTTCAATTATATCCATATTATCATGATTTACATACTTCTTTTATGTCTAATCAAATGTGGCCTCGGGCACTTCCTAGCTGTGTGACCCCAATTGTCACTTGACCCCAATTGCCTAGCCTTTACAGTTCTTCTATCTTGGAACCCATACTTAGTATCAGTAAAGTAAGGGTTTAAAAAATAAAATAAATCCATAGTCTTTTCTAAGCACCTGTGGAGCAACACCCACATCTCTTTTAAGTAGTCCCATCTTCCCTAAAACGTTCATTTTTAAAAACAAAACTGAAGGGCTGTATCATTATTATGTTCCATAGAAAAGAGTGGCCCAAATAAGCTTCACATGACATCAGGTCAGGCCCGTTTCCTATTCAGCACACATAACTCATTTTTCCCTTCTGAAGCAGCCAGCTGGTCATGCATTATTTGTCACTAATGGATCAGGTCATTCCTCAGTGTGACTACTAGTTCTTCAGGGGATAAAGCAATGAAGTCAAAATATCCCAGTCTCTGAAATGCAAAACAAGAGACCATACAAAAACAAGGCTTTCAAGGGGAATTTTGTTTTTAAGGGGAAAAGTGAAGGGAAAACATATCACCAAACAAGTAGATTTGATTTAATAGCCTCTCAGCTAAATCAGTAGTTTCTGAGCATTTGTAAGAAACAGCTTTAGACTGAAATTGGAAAAAGTCACAGTTACTAAATTGTCCTTTGTCATTTATATGACTTCTAGGGGCTTAGCATCCTACTGTATACCTAAACAGACACATTAGTTGACATCTGTTAATTGGAATTTGGGAGATGCCATTAAAAGTATATATATATATTTTCCTATGGACACATGGGGACCTTAAAACTACATTTCCCGTGGTCCAACGGATTTCCTGTTTTGGATTACGTATTCAAGGTGAGGGACAGCTTTAAATAAGGGGAAGTGACTTTGAACTGGTCTCTTAGCTAGCAGGCAGGGATACGAAAGGTAAAGATGACTGAGGCAGCAGTTTGAATACTTACAGGCCCGGTCTTATATATTTTACCAGCATGGCCATGGCTTTAATTAAAATACTAATTTCTTTATTTATATCAGTCTTTATTATTTTTAATCGTAACACATCTCAATATCAACCAGCATTTATTAGGCACCTAAAATGTACAAGGCACTGATCTAGGCACCATCCATGCCTTCAAGCGGTTTATATTCTGAGGGGATAGTCATATGCTGACTTTCTTTAATAAGATCTATTAAAAATGGGTTTGTTTTTTGGGGAGTCCGTGGAGAGGCAGGTAGGTTGCTCAGTGGATGGAGAGCCAGGACTACACACAGGAGGTCCTGGGTTCAAATTTGACCTCAGACCCATCCTAGCTCTGTGCCTCTGGGGACAAGTCACTCCCAATCCCAGCCCTTACCTCTCTTCTGGCTTAGAACCAAATACACAGTATTGATTCTAAGATGGAAAGTTAGGGTTTAAAAAAGAAAAAGTTATGTTTCCCCCAATCTGGAAGGACGGGAGCTGACTCTTCCTTCCACCAGTTCTGGGCCCATGCACTCTCTAAGTGCAGTGCGGTTATCCTAGAGAAGTCAGAAGTCAGAAGTGGGCATGGAAGCCAGCATTGCTTCCTGCCACACCCCTTCTCCACAGCCCCAAGGCACATCAAACACCACCACAGGAAGACTTCCATCCTGGGCCGGCCCCGCCCCCACCCCTCTCCTTATTGGTTACCCTAGTGGACAAACTCCAACCCAGCCTCACTTTCCCAGGAGCCACTACTGCATTCCTGGTCTTTATCAGATGCAAATTGTTCCCCCATGGTGTATGACAGCCTATCCTAGATGGCCCACTCACCAGCCCAGTAACTTTACCAAAGTTCCCTCTCTGGCCTATTTTACCGGTCAGAACGTCCTTACCTGTAGGGAGCCAGGGTGGGCCTGGCATAAAGAAGGCCGTTGTTCAAATTCCATTTCAGGTACTTACTAGCTGTGTGACACTGAGCAAGTCATTTAACCTTTGCCTCAGTTTCCTCATCTGTAAAACGAGGATGACAGCTCCTACCTCTCAGAGCTGTTGTGAGGAGCACAGGAGAAAATATTTATAAAGTGCTTAGCATAGTTCCTGGCACTTATAAATCATTTCATAAATATTAAGTTCCTCCCCTTCAGTAGGATGTAGAATGCCCTAAAGGTAAAATAAATGGACACATCCCACATTTATGAGACTTTCTTTGTCTTTTTTTGTCTACATCCCCAAGGCTTACCACAGTCTCTGGCACACAGCAAATACTTAAATGCCTTTTCATTCAGACATAACTAAATCAATTTAGTTAATAGAGGCTTTGATTGGCAAGGCATTAATCACTTATAGCACCTAGCAAACATCTAGATCTTTTCATGGGATTAGATAATATATAAACTCTTCACCTGCTCCAGATCCTATGACCCTCTAATTTTGCCACCAGTAAATTCTTTGGTGGCTATTATGATGAAGGGGGTAAAAAAAAACCTTAAAAACCAATTGATTTAAACACCTGCTTATGCATTTTTTTTTTTACATATTTCTCTTCCTCGCCCCAGTTTTAAGGAATACATTTTCTCCCTTCCCTGGAATTTCCTTTTACAACCAAACTACCTTTTTTTAGCATTATCAAGCAAATAACTGATTGGAAATCAGTTCTAACAGTATTTCTCGGAAACCTGATTAGCACAACCGCCTAGTGTAATGTTTCTGACTACCCAAGACCTAAAAATAATTTTTTTTCCCTTTCAATAGCCTCAGAGGGTGTGTTACTGGGAGGTAAAAAGCATTTGTCAAGCCCCAGCATTCACCTGGGCAGTGGGGCATTGGAGTAAATTATCACTATCCTTTGAAATGTTAATAAGCAAGCTTTTCTGCAGTTTACTTCCATAGAAATACTCCAGCATTTTCTAGGGTTTCATTACTGGTTCTAATTACAATCTTCCAAGTTTGTTTCTGAAATAAAAGTTTTTTCCCCAGGGAGTTAAGATCTTTCATACCTGTATAAAGGCAAACTGTTCAGACTTTAGAAATGTAGTTTGGAATATTGTATTTTCTGTAAATTTATAAAAATACTACCGGAAAATCCCTTTGACATTCAAAATCAGATTGCCTTATCTTTGCTCTTTAATAGATTAGAGCTGCCTAATTCAAGTGACCAAAGGCTATGCTTTGTACCAGCATTTCATAGTTTTAGCTCCTTTCTACCAAAAAAAAGTCTGTTTTTTTAAGAAGAGGAAAAGAATGACAGAAAAGGTGGATCTAATTGAATCCTAATAGAGTTTTTAGATAATAATAGCTAACACTTATATAGTGATTTATGGTTTGCAAAGGGTTTTATAAATATCTCATTTTATCCTCAATACAACCCTTTTTACAGATGCAAAGGTTCAGTGACTTGTTAAGCTAAGAATTAATGGTCTGTGGCTAGATTTGAACTTAGGTCTTCAAGACCTCAAATCCAGAACTTTATTCATTATTCTAATGAAAACAACATTTCAATGGGAAAAAAGAAATGGACTACTAAACTACCAGATATGGGTCTTTAACTGCTTTTTTTCAAACAAAGAGGATTTAAATGAGGTCAGGAATTTGATGCCTACAAGTTATGCTCTACTCCTTTTTTATGATTGAATCTGAAACTCTGCACCTTATTAGCTTTACAAATCATTCACTGAAAATTTGATCAGCTATGGCAGCATCTTAAAATTATATCTTTTTTAAAAATCATAAAAAACATTGCTTGGTGTAGAATTTTCAAAATTTTCAAAATATTACAAAGCATGTGAATTGAACATTTGGGACTAAGTTCTTTACTCCTATATTTTCAGATTAAAAAAAAAAGAGTGACAAACCATCCTTACTTATTTGATTTTCAATAAAAGCTTGACAAAATCATATAAGGGAACATTCTCCTTGGCCCTTCAAATAGTATCTTTATAAAATACACTGCATCTCTAAAAGAACAATTTCTTGATAGCAAAGGAAAGTAATAAATGTTGGAGGGGATGTGGCAAAATTGGGACATTATTCTGGATGGCAATTTGGAACTATGCTCAAAGGGCTTTAAAAGACTATCTGCCTTTTGATCCAGCCATACCACTGCTGTGTTTATGCCCCAAAGAGATCATTAAAAAAAAGACTTGTACAAAAATATTTATAGCCATGCTCTTTGTGGTGGCAAAAAATTGGAAAATGAAGGGATGCCCTTCAATTGGGGAATGGCTGAACAAATTGTGGTATATGCGGGTGATGGAATACTATTGTGCTCAAAGGAATAAAAATTGGAAGAATTCCATGTGATCTGGAAAGACCTCCAGGAATTGATGCAGAGTGAAAGAAGAACCAGGAAAACATTGTACACAGAGACTGATACACTATGGCACAATTGAATGTAATGGATTTCTCTACTAGCAGCAATGCAGTGACCCAGGATAATTCTGAGAGACTTATGAGAAAGATGCTACCCACATTCAGAAGAACTGTGGGAGTAGAAACACAGAAGAAAAACATATGATTGATCACGTGGGTCCATGGGCATGCAGACACTAAATGATCACTCTAATGCAAATATTAATAATATGTAAATAGGTCTTGATAAAAGACACATGTAAAACCCAGTGGAATTGCTCATTGGCTATAGGAAGGGAGACTAGGGAGGGAAAGAACATGAATCATGCCATGGAAAAATACTATAAATTAATTAAATAAAATTTTTCAGGTCAGGCCTAAAATAAATAAATGAATGAATGAATGAAAAAATAGGAAATAAAAATAAAAGAACAATTTCTCAAAACCTTACCTAAGGGGGCAGTTGGGTAGGTAGCTCAGTGGATTGAGAGCCAGGCCTAGAGACGGGAGGTCCTAGGTTCAAATCTGGCCTCAGACACTTCCTAGCTGTGTGACCCTGGACAAGTCACTTAACCCCCATTGCCTAGCCCTTACCACTCTTCTGCCTTGAAGCCAATACACGGTATTGGCTCCAAGACAGAAGGTAAGAATTTAAAAAAAAAAAAAAACTTACCTTACCTAAGTTTTAAACAATTTGCTTAGTTTGAATCATTTTCCATAATGACTCCACAAGACTCACCTTGTAAAAATGCATCTGTAGACAGATCTAATTATATGTATACAATACAAGCTCCTGATAAATTAACCCACACAGTTAAAGAAAGGATCCATGATCCCAAAGGTGAAAAACACTGGCAAGAGATGGTAAGCTCTCTGTAGCCCAGAGCCCAGTGCGGGCTTAGGAAATATGCTGACTGGAGTGATGAACTCTTCAGAGAGCCTGAACTCACCCATGGGCCTTGAGGCAAGATTAGTAGGTGTCTGAAGGTACCATTAGAGCTTATAGGCATGTAAGATTAAATGAGGGGAATGACAAGAACAGGTTTCAAAAAGAGAACACCAATTAATTCACTCTTTCAGCCATCACCAAGAACCCACTAACATCTAGAAACTGTGAGTACAGAAACAAAAATATACTGGGGGGGGGGGGGGGAGGTCAAGAACATTACATTCTAGAAAACATATGATTCATCACTTGTTTATATGAGTATATGATTTGGAGTTTTGGTTTTAAAAGATTATTACAAAAATGAATATTATGGAAATGGGATTTGAGTGATAATATATACAGAACCTAGCGAAATTGCTTGTCAATGCCAGGAGAGAGACAACATGAATCATGGAACCATGAGGGGGGAAAATTTTTAAAAATTAAATAAAATTTAAAAATAAAAATCTTAAAGAAAAAGAAAGAACATTACATTCTATTAGAGAAGGGGCCAACATATACCAGGGCTGAGTAAATAGCAGGGAAATACAGGAAGAGCCCCAATAAGAAGCAAAATCCGGGCAGCCTGCCATTGAGTGGTGGCACTTGAGCTAGGCTTGGAAAGAAGCTGGGAATCCTAGAGGCTGGAGACTAAAANGAACCCACTAACATCTAGAAACTGTGAGTACAGAAACAAAAATATACGGGGGGGGGGGGGGGGAGGTCAAGAACATTACATTCTAGAAAACATATGATTCATCACTTGTTTATATGAGTATATGATTTGGAGTTTTGGTTTTAAAAGATTATTACAAAAATGAATATTATGGAAATGGGATTTGAGTGATAATATATACAGAACCTAGCGAAATTGCTTGTCAATGCCAGGAGAGAGACAACATGAATCATGGAACCATGAGGGGGGAAATTTTTTAAAAATTAAATAAAATTTAAAAATAAAAATCTTAAAGAAAAAGAAAGAACATTACATTCTATTAGAGAAGGGGCCAACATATACCAGGGCTGAGTAAATAGCAGGGAAATACAGGAAGAGCCCCAATAAGAAGCAAAATCCGGGCAGCCTGCCATTGAGTGGTGGCACTTGAGCTAGGCTTGGAAAGAAGCTGGGAATCCTAGAGGCTGGAGACTAAAAAGAACAAAAAGTAGGCCAATTTGGTGAAAGCAGATTGTGTGAAGGACAAAGATGGTCAAAACCCCAGGAAAGCCAGGATGGAACCTGGGGAAAAGGGCTTAGATTGGTAATGGCAAACCTATGACACGCGTGTCAGCACTGACATGCGTAGCCATTTTCAATGACATGCGAGAAGTATGGAGTCACATGCTGAGGATGAAACATTTGCTGTAGTGTAGTGTAGACACTCTGCACTATAGATGACAATTCTACGTATATTAATTTACCTATTTTGGTTTATTAAATACAGTTATATATTACCATTATACATTTTGGTTATTTAAACTATAAATATTGCAAAATTATGGTTTTTTTCTCAAAGTGACACACCACCTGAGTTATGCTTGTTTTTTGACAAATCTTGACACACTAAGCTCAAAAGGTTGCCCATCACTGACTTAGATGCTGAAGAATTGTAATCCACCAATGTTATTAATCATCTACTGAGGGCTGGGTAAAGCCCTTCAAGAACTTCCATTCTGAAAAGACAATAACATATATCTATATGTGATATAGATATATAAAAATTATATCATGTAATATTATACATAATCTAAGATTATATTACATGAGTTAATATAATCTATAGCTAATATTATATAATAGCTGCTATATAATAATTTATAAAATTAACATTATATATGCATATTCATGTGTAAATGCATAAAGTCATTGACATACAAAAGTTTAGGTGAAAGGCAGACACCAAGGTTGGATGAGGAGTCCTGAAAAGGGTTCCTCAAGCCCTCCCACCAGGGTGCTGGTCCTCCCTGGACAACCCCATATGCCTCTTCTGTCTCCCTTTCACCCAACTCTCATCTGTGCTCTGGAAACTGTAGCAGGCCCAGTGACCACAGCCAGAAGACAAGATAAACCAGATCAAGGGTAGGTCACGAGCCTCAAAGCCATTGGAGATCTACTCCAAACACATAAAGACTTCTCCAAACATAATATTAATTGGCAACTTAAAAGCACAACTCTGTGGCCAAACAGTAATAATAAATGCTCTATTTTCCATGTAATCATTCTTAGGAAAAAGAGGTTGTTATCACAAAATATTGATCATTATACTTGTGCTATTTACTTTAAGTAGAATAGAGTGGAAAAAGAAGAGAAAATCAGACATCTGCTTAAAACATATGACAATATTTGAAATAAAGAGTTTTGACTTTTAAAATGTTTGAATAAAGAAGCTGGATGGTAGAATCATGCTTCATTCAAACAGCAAGGGTCTTCAGAGATTAAGTAAAATAATACCAATCAATAAATATCACTACTAAAAGGGTAACTAACTAATAGTTATTCTTTAACTCATTGGGCTATTTATTTTGAATAGACTTTAATAATATCTTCTATTTTTATATTGCCCACATTTATCTCAGTACCAACACTACCACCTCCCCAATTCCAATGAATCATTCCTTTTTACAAAGAAATAAAGAAAAAAATCAGCAAAACCAATCAACACATCAAAAAATATGACATTATATGAAATTTCCATATCTGTGGATTCCTGGAGATGGGGCAGAGTATCTTATCTTATCTTATCTCTTCTTTAGGGCCTACGGTTGTATTCTATAATTTCACAATCAGTTTTACAGCTATTGCTTCTTCCATTTAAATTGTAAGAGTCACTCTATATTGTTTTACTGGCTCTGCTAATATCACTTTGCATCAGTTCATTTAAGTCTTTTCATGCTTTTCTATTTTCTTATAGCTTAAAGATTCTATTATATTCACAAAGCTATTAAATACTACGTTTCTTATACCTATTAAATATTTTAAAAATCATGGACTTTTAAAACTGGAAACTCAAGTAACCACCTAATAAATGTTTATTGATTTGATAAAAAAATAATATAAACTCACATAGTGATTTTCCTTTTAAAGCAAAGAACCAACTTCCTAATCTATAAATCCAATGGATTCCTTAAGATCAAACAGAATCTCTCCTTACTTTGTCAAGAACTCATTCAGCACCTGACACCAGACGATTCATTCATTCATAAAGATCACTCCATAAGACCTAAATATACTTCCCAAGAAGGAATGGCTGGTGTTCTGATCCCACTGAGAAAATCCATTAATTTTAGAATAAGGAGGTGCTCCCTAATAAACAATGGACACTAAACACAAATCCCAGAGCAAAAGAGAATGGATATGCCTAACCAGCTTAGGGGTTTCACTTTCCCACCAGTCAAAGGAACAAAGGAGTCTTCACAGCCCACTACACAACTGCAAAGGCCAGTCACTTCCCCTGGGCATCAAGAATCTTGATCACTGCAGTCCAGTACCTGTAATACGCTGTTCTCTCCCAGAAAGGGCTAATAAAATTGAAGCCACTGACTGTCAAAAGCTCCAGGCCTCCCAGTAGGGCAGGGCCAGCATAGCATGGTTTAATTACATCACAAAACTGCTCAAATATGCTTTGTGGTTCCCCAAGCCCACTACATCAACACGCCTCAAATTCCCTATTCCTTGCTTGGACTCAATGCCTCAGACAAAAGGCCCATTGCAGGAGGAGCTCACCACTTCTCCCCTCCTCAATGTGCAGCTAATTCAAGCCTCAGACACAGAGTCCAGCAGCCTCCTCTCCCCTCTGGTCAGAGGGCTCAAGTCCTGGAGTTGGCAGCCACCCTTTACAGAGGGCAGATGCACCAGACTCTGGGCCTTCTCCACTGAACAAGATGCCCCCATGCTAGCTCCCCCCCAGTCCTCTCTCTGTGTCTGTCTCCCTCCCCTAGATCCTTAACTCTTCTTTTAACTCTTTCTTTTCTTCAGTTATATCCCCAGGGCTCAGCACAATGCCTGGCACATATGAGGTACTTAATAAATGTTCACTGAATTGAATTTCTCACCAAGATGGCCTTCCATCATCCCCTAGAGCAGTGGTGGTGAACCTATGATACATGTGACAAAAAGGGCACGAAGGGCCCTCTTTGTGGGCATGGCCTGCAGTCCCCTGCCAGAGTTCCTTAGTAGAAAGCCAGAGGGACTGGGGCAGTGCTGCTCCCCTCCCTCTCTCTATGCACCTGAGGACATTCTTCACTTCTCCAACCCCTCTCCCCAGCAACCAATGGGAGCATTTCCTCCCTCACCTGTCTGGGGCAAGGGTGAGGGTAAAGTGGGGCATGGCATTGGGGGGAGGGCAGCATTCCATCTCTCAAAAGGTTCACCACCAATGCCCTGGAGGCTGCATCCTTCTTTCCTTCCTCTCCTTTTTCCAATTACTCTTTGTTTTCTGTATGATGTCTTCCCTTACAAAATTATAAGCTCCTTGAGGGCAACAACTATTTTTTCTATATTTATCATATTTATATCTCTATAGTTTGGTACAGTTCCAGGCACATAATAGGTGCTTAAAACATGTTTATTGACTGAATGACTAAAATCTCATAACCTGATATTCAAAAAGCACTCCACAAGGCCCACCTACCTTTCCCAGCCTTATCTCATAACTATTCTCATATCAATCAGTAAGATTTGCTAACTGCCCACTACATGCTACTCACAGGACTACAAATTCCTATAATACAAGCCAGAATTTAGCTATTTCTTTTTATAAGCTGGAAAGACTTTGTAAGGCATCTCTTTATACCTTCCTCAGAATCTAAAAAATACATTATCCAAACAAGGGTTGCCATAATAATCACATAAAGAGCTTAAATCTGAATTGGGCTTTTTGGCTCCTGCCTATTCCATTTGAAAATATAAAATCCATAAGATCTAATACTTGAGTGACACGAGAGTGCTATAATGAACATGGGTCTGGAATAACTACAGAACTGTGAGGAATATATAAGAATATTCAAATTAAATTTTACTTTCTTAATTATCTCCTTCTACCCATCCACCCCACAGGAGGGAAGAGAGAGAACCATGGAATAAGCATGCAAAGTCAAACAAAACAAATACCTGCTTTTTCTGTATCTCCCCCAAAAATTTTTCTGCCATTTATTTTGCATCTTTGCATCTTATTCTGTACCCTGAATCCATTCCCTGTGTCAAGGAGTAGAAAACATGCTTTATCATCTTCCTCTGAAATCATGGATGGCTGATGCCTTGCTCAAAAGTTCTAACAGCTTTCAAGTTGTTTGTTTTTAACAACTTTGCTGTTATTGTAGAAATGGTTCTGCTCATCTCACTCTGTTAGTACATACAAATCTTCCAAAGTAAATCCGCATACCACAAACTCTTCAGTCATTCTTCAAATGATCAGTATCCCCTCAGATGCTAGTACTTTGTTATCACAATAAGAAATGCTATATTTTTGCACATACATGTCTTTTGATTTATCTCAGATCACAGGGCATGTACAATTTTGTAACTTCTTGGTATAGCTCCAAAGTGTTTTGCAGAATGGAGGAAGAACACTGTGATCTCACCCTAGAATGAGCCAGTTCAACTCACATGCAATTTCTATATTCTAAGCAATAATAAATTTCATTTTACTTTTTAAGGGGTAGCTGTGGTAACTCAGTAGATAACATGTTGGGTCAGCCACGAGAAAGCCCTGAAGTCAAGCCTAGCCTGAAACACTCGCCAGGTATGGTATCCTGTGCAAGTCATTTAAACCTCTTTATCTCAGTGTCCTCATCTGTAAAATTGAAATAATAATAGCCTCTACCTCCCAGAGCTATTGTGAGGCCCAAGAAGACCATGTTTGTAAAGTACATAGCACAGTGTAAACACAGAGTAACACTATATAAATACTACTTATCATAATTATCATTATGGTAAATGTTAAAAATATCAATTTCATAAGCAAAGAAAATTATTTTTGTGCAGGAGAACAAAGAGGAAATAAAGAGCCCTTTGGCTACGGAGATTTCCATGTCTGGTCAAAAGATCCTAAGAATGGAGCCCCTGCAATGGGGCCTCCCTGAGCTTTCTCGATAAGGAAGAGTCCCCACTGGACACAGGGATGTCTGTTACCCCTCTTCACTCTATGACCCTCCTGCCTCCTTTTCCACTAACGTTGTACAAGACTTCTTAAATGCAGTTCTTCACTGGCAACCTACTGAGGAGCTCCTCTCCATCGTCCTTTGGCTGAAATAAACTATTAATTCTCCAGAACCCATATTTGAACCCAGGTTTCTCTGACCTGAGATCTAAGGCTTTCAGTGAGAAGAGACTTGGATGTGAATTCTACTTATGACACTTGCTAGTGACTATGAGAAATCACTTCTCCCTGAGATTCAGTGAGAAAGTTGAATGACAAAATCTCAAGGTTCCTTTTGGAGCTCTATGCAATTCCATTTGTCTATTAAAAAAAAAAAAGATGTAGCTCAATTTTTTTAAAAATACATGGAGAGAAAAGAAAAACAGGTACTACTAATGTGTGGAAGAATAATATTTCTAGAAACCAGCTTATAAATTCTTGAGCTTCCTTCCCTAGGTTATATCATTACAAAGTTTCATTAAAAGTGTTTTTTTTTTATTTTTACTGCTCACATTTCTCATTAATCCTTTA
This sequence comes from Gracilinanus agilis, assembly GCF_016433145.1. Lineage (NCBI taxonomy): Eukaryota > Metazoa > Chordata > Mammalia > Didelphimorphia > Didelphidae > Gracilinanus > Gracilinanus agilis. The sequence goes on from NC_058133.1 coordinate 387,779,122, forward strand.
ATGTCATCTTTATCTTCTTGACCTTAGAAATAATGTCAATAAAGGGTAATTGGACACAAGAATTATCTTCAACAATGTCATCCTTTAAAAGGCTTACTCAAAGAAATATATTACTTAAGAGAAACCCAGATGAGTAAAAATTAAACCACTGTGATAACTATTAGCAAAGGTTTAAAAAATTAGTTTCAATATAGAGTATAAGAAATCCTATTTTTTCATTCTAAGACAATTCAAGAGCATCAGTACCACTATGAATTGGTTAAGCCTTCAACTACTGATCATTTCCCATTATAAAAAATGTTTCAACTGAAATTTATGTGCATTAAGGAGAAAAAAAGTTTCCAATTTCTCATCTGTAAAATGGAAATGATAATAATAGTTTCACCAAGTAACCGACCTGAAAAGAAGTATTTTGTAGATCTTGAAGCATTATACTGATGTGTTATTTTTAAAATCCTGACTGTTTATCCATTTATTTCAATACAATAAATTAATTTTGACAGTTGCTTAAAAGGCATTAAAATTCAACACTGTCCTCTTTTTTTTATTATTAGGCATCAGTGTTGGAAAAAAATGACTGTGAGGTATATTTCAATTGTCTCTAAGTTTCTTTAACTATTAGCTTCAAACCATTCTTACATATGCTGCAAAGGAGTATGGGCAAAAAACACTCTGAAAGAATACTGAATTTGGGAGTCAGAAAACTGAGGTTCAAAACCTACAATTACCTGCCTTTTTTCATTATAATTATTTTCTTTTAGGTATTTTACGTAGACTATTTTCACGATGGATGCATTGTTTTACAAGACATTTATTTACAGGCCTTTTCTGTCAGAATACATACAATTGGAGCAGACACTGTTGGTTCTGATACAACAGAGAAAAAGCATCATGACTCTGCTGTCAGAGGACTTTATCATTTAGGCAAAGCAGTATTATTGATTTAAATTATAGTTATTCACAATTCATTAATGTCTTGAATGGGAAAGAAATGATGAATCTAATCTTTTTGTGGCTGCCACCATCTGGAAAACTCACAGAAAGGACTTTATTCACTAGCTGTGGCAATATGCATCAACTTCAAAGTTGAAGCATTAATAAGGAATATTTTTGCCCATATTTTTGGAGCACTTTTAAAAATTACATTCTTCATAGAGCTATATTTTAAATGCCCAGTAAGAATCTTGTAAGAAGTTATTTCTCTACTCAACCATGCATAACACTGAAATAGGAAGAAAAAAAGGCATTGCTGCTAAAGAATTCAAAAGACTATAATACAATCATTTAATTGGGCTTTGAAACTTAGCTCCTTCAAAATTCCATAATCTGGCCTTCTATTCTTCGAAGACCACTGGCTTTAAGGAACAGAGTTTCATTTTTATTAGGCTGATATGCAGCTGTATTATTTTTATGGGTGCCCACCATTCAATAGCCCTTAAGCTATTCAAGAATTAGCAGTTCAGAGCCAATACCATCACCAAAAAGGTAGTCACCATGTTAATTGCTTGGGCCAAAAAATGACTGAGAAACACTGATTCTGACTCAAAGAACCACCACCAAACTTTAAAAGGAACTCCTTTTTCCCAGGGGGTGCCACTTACCTATGTTTAATTACACTCAAGGAAAAGAAAAATTCAATTTATTCTAACATGCTTAGAAAAGTGCTCTACAAAAATGTAAGTTAATGACCACTCTAGCACAGAAACCCAATACAAGCATTATAATGTTATTCCATTAAAATCCCTCACAAATTGAGTAATAAGGCTTTTAAACTCAGTGGAACCCCAACAGTTTACTCAAATAAGAGGCAACAAAGCTGCAGGAAACAAGTAATATCTTATTGAACCAACATTACAAAGTTGACTTTCTTCATCTCCAGTAGAGTACTTGTTACTAGAACACAAGGCAAAGGTTAGGATGAAAACCTCCATTCTTCACTGTCCTCTGTGGACCATTTTTTTACATTCCTATTTCACAACTGTACTTTAGAAAATTGTACTTTTTCTGGTACACAGAAAATCCTTTTTTCCATAGTCTGGAATGGTGGTGATTTGTCAAGGAGGAGGATTGTAATTATAAAGTTGGATAAATCCACAGTTCAATGACTATTGAAAGGTTTTTTAAGAGTCCAAGATTAACCCAAAACCAAACAATTTCACTAGTTCTTCTACATCACCCCCCAAAAACCAATCACAATTCCACAATTAGCCTGGCACCACCCAGGGGGGCAGTGCCTGTGGGATCAATTTCATGGTTGCTGATTGACCCAAATTCAAAACAAATGGAAGGGAAATTCAAATCTCTGATTGATCAAATCAACACACAAATTCCCTTCTCACACCTGCAATGGTAAAGGGAGCTTCCTATATGAAATCATAGGACCAGTCCCTCTTCCTACCAGATTTAAAGTTTAAAAAGTGTTTTGTACGAGTCATCTATGCCTTAGAATGCCTTTGGACAGCATTCTCCTTATTAGACACATGCAAAAACTGCAAGGAGGGAGGGAGAGAACATAGATTGCAAAATATAAGAAAACAAATATTTTAAATTGTTTTGACATGCAATCTGGGGAAAAATTGAATTTTCTTAAAAAACATGCTCAAAATCAAAAACCATTTATTAAGAACTTTCTATGTGCCAAGGTACAATATCGAGTGAGCCATAAGGATACAAAAGCAAGAGTTCTCAGGGAGCCTAATAGGGAGACATATAAACTATGTAAAACCAAGATTTAAACAGATAATTAGAGATAAACAACAGGGAAGGATTAAGGGGGAGTCAGGAAAGGCTTCTTGTAGAAAATGGGATTTTAGCCAGGACTGGAAGGAAATCAGGGAAAACAGAGGGCAGAGGAGAACTCCAAGTACAGGGGATAGACATACCATGAAAATGCATGGGGTTGGGAGGTGAGATTCCTGGGAAGGGGAGGTGACATGATCAGACTTGAACTTCAGGAAAATCAATCTGACAGCTGAGTGGGGATTGAACTGGAGTGGAAAAGAGCCTTGACACAGGCTGCTGAAATAATACAAGGAGGAGGTGATGCTCCCATCAGAGTGGGAGCAGCGTCAGAAGAAACAAGGGCCCATGGAAGAGAGCCAAAGATAAAAAAGAGTTCCAAAGGTAAAATCAACAGAACTTTTCCTATCTATTAAAATGGAGTCAATTGGTCATGAATCTTAAAAGAAAAGATAAAGTGGAGGTGAGGGAGTAGGGAGTCAAGGCTGCTCCCTAGGTCAGGAGCTTGGCTGATGGGGAAATGGCGCTGCACTCTTAATCATGGCAGGGACTGGAAGGGCGGAGAAGGATTTGGAGGAGAGGAGAATGCATTCATTTTGGGGCAGGTTGAGTTGAAGATGTCTCCAGAACATCCAGTTTGAGATATCCACTAGGCAGCATCAAGCCTTGTATGCCCCTCACTGGACCCTATAACCTCTAGTCTTAAATTCCTCAATCCTCATGTGTTTTTTTTATCATTTTTTCCATATCTAATGAACACTCCATGCCTCACAGGGTGACTGTAAGCCAAATGATTTGAAAGCCATAAAATATTATATAAAAATGAGCTTGTGTTATCATTGAAATTTCTTATTTTGTTTCTCATTTCTCAAAATCTTCCCAAAACAACCCAGAAGTAGGACTTCAAATAACAGTATCCGCCCCATCAAAACAGATGGAATCACTTAGAAAATCTGGAAGACAATTCTCCTCTGCAAACAAAAACTATATCCAACTACAAGTTACAGAAGACTTTCCAGTCTGGTCTGATTTCCAAAAAAAGGGGGGACCGAGGGAAGCAGGAGGGAGGACAGAAGAGGAAGAGGGCAAGCACAGCTCCCTCTTTATTGCCTTAGTAAATCACAAAATACAAACTGAGATCTCACTCACTCACTCAAGGTGAGGCGCCTGACAATAAAATCACACTGCCTAACACATGCTGGAGTTATTCCCATGTCACCAAATAAACTTCCCACCCAAGAGGCATCCATTCAAGCAACAGTCATTTTTTTCCCCCAGGAGTCTAGAGATGAGGAAAGTGGGAAAAGATCCCTTCAAACTGGTTATTTAGTCATCATATGTGGAGGATTCAATCTAATAAATTCAGAGGTAAGACTTTTAAACTGAAATGCTATCTTATTCAATATTATTAAAAGTTCCTTAAAGATTCTGCACATGTAAAAAAGTAAAACCTATTCAATTAACTGAATCTAGGTACCAAGAACACTCAATTACCAACAAGTTTGGGTTTTGTTTTTTTCACTACAATCTGTTTTTAACAAAAAGTGGCAAATGTTAAAGAAACAAAGCATCAGGAGCTTTGTCTTGTAGTGAATACAGTTTTAGGTCAACATTAGCACCTCAGGGGCACACTTGGTCTCAGAATCAGGAAGACCCAAGTTTTCAGTCTGCATGACCTGAGCAAAAACACTCAGTCTCTGTCTCTCTCTCTTTCTGTCTTTCTGTTTCTTCATCTGTAAAATGGAGAAAAAAAAATAGCACTTCTCATTTGCAACCTTCATTAAAGCTCCATATAAATACTATTATTACTATAAACACTAAAGCTAGAATGGTAGGTATCAAACTCAAACAGCAAGGGGGGGGGCCAATAAACCACATGTAAGGAGCCCTGCAAGCCACCATATTGACTTAGTTTTAAAACATAATAATACCTCTATTTTACTAAATTTGTATTTATTATGTTAAAGACTAAATCATTTCCAGATCACATTTTATTCTGGTATGGACCACACTCTTCTATAGAAGTCTACAGACTGACCATTAATCAAAATGAGGACTTGGTCAAAAAAATCTTTAAATACAAAAAATTAGTGACATTCAATAACAACTCAGCAATGCAAGAATGTGAAAAACTATAGGAAGAAAGAATGTTAGAAAGATTTTCAAAGAGGATACAAACAAAAGGCTCTAATTAAACTAACCAAATCATCTCATTCTCTAATCATTCTAACCAAGGTGGCATTCATTTTGTGGATGGAGACTGGGGTGCTGCCCTTGGAACAGAGCTGGTTTCCACGTGCCCCAGAGAGACTACCACACTCATTCCAAACAGGCTGAGGGCCCTCACTCCCCAAAAACAAGGGCTTGCTCCCTTTAGGTCTTTTCTTCCCCCGTTAGATTTTACGCTCCTTGAGAACAGGGCTCTTTTTCTAATCAGTGTCACGATGCTCACACATGGCAAGCATTCAAAAATATACAGAATTATTATCTTGCTTCCCTCATCAAATTATGAGCTCCGTGGTGAGTTTACTGTCTTGATTTTTGCTTTTATGTGTGTTCTCAAGTGCTGAGCACAGGGCTGGGCACAAAGTAAACCTTAATAAATGCTTTATCTAGTATGACAAGTCACCTCACCTAAACTGGTACAGTCTCAACAACAAATGTGCAAAATGAGAGAGATTGGACTCACCAGATTCCAAGATTCCTTCCAACTCTAAATTATGCTTCCAGAAAGGCTTTACTGGCTCTATACATACAGCTTTTTTTACATTTTACTTTAAGTCAGACCATGAAGGCATTTTGGACTATCAATGTTTACCAGAGGTTAAAACTCCTAGGAATCGAAGTCCCAAAGAAATCTAAACCCAGTGCTATTTGTTTCCTCTGTTTTAGTCTATCCCTTTCCTCTACTCTCTGGATTTCTCCATTTTCCTCCATTGTAGGTCAATTAACAGGATAAACATAAATCTCAAAACACTTCTTCCCAAGCTTCTCAGCAGCCCTGATACAATGAGGGAAATAAAAAGCATTTTAAAGCCAGAAAACTTCTGAGAAAGGCAATTAAGCTCTATCATACCCAATGTATCTCACATGGCATTTGAGAAAGAAACAGGTTGTTTCTACTGAAATGTCACCTAAATATGAGGCAGAGAGCAGCTTAGTGGATCAGAGGATTGAAAGCCAGGCTTAGAGACAGGTTCAAATCCAGCCTCAAATCCATCCTGAGACACTTCCTAGCTTTACTGTGCCCTTGGTCAAGTCACTTGACCCCCATTGCATAGCCTTCACCACTCTTATGCCTTGGAACCAATACACAGTATTGATTTTAGGAAGAAAGTAAGGGTCTTGAAAATAAAAAGAAGTAATGAGGCAACATAATAGAGAGGCAAGACTCACTTAAGGGACTTGGAGCCATACGACTTGGAGGCCCCAGGTCCAATGCCTTCAGGCTTTTAGATGAAAAAAACCTAAGGTCCAGGGGGTCAATCCTCACTCACAGGTCACACAGACTCAAGGCAGAGAGAAAGCATGTGGGAAAGTGATGGATTTAGGGTAAGAGAACCAAACTCAATCTCAACTCTTGTCACTTGCTCTCTCCAGGCCCCCGGGGCAATCACTAGACACCCCAGTTTTGGTTTCCTCATCTGTCAATTCTATTTTTAAATCTAGAATCTCAATCTAGGATTTTAAAGGGGAAAAAGTCATCTCCCTTTCTTAATAACATGAGACACGATATAGAGATACAACGGTGATGGGAGGACACAGGAATCCTGAAAAGGGTTTGGGGTCATTTTCACAGTTCCCACATGAGAAAATTTCAGAGGCAGTGGCACCACTGAATCAATGAAAATGAAACTTTTTTTTTTTTTTTTTTTTTTTTTTTTTGCTGTCAACGTGATGATGTGGCAGAAATTTCATGTCCTCTGCGGCACCCCTCCCTCTTTGGCAATTTCAGAGTCCAATCTTAAACTGAACATCTGGAAGTTTCACATATTTCCACATTTTCCACTGCAGTGGCATTATTATTTCTCCCTTAAAAGGGTTTAGTAAGTCTTTAAAAAGCATTAAACCCAAGACCTGAATAACTTTCCATTAAAGTGAGTTGCTACTACCCAGAATTCACATTTTATTCTTATAAAATGGTCCCATTAGGAAAGGCAATTGATAAAAAGACAATTTTTATTTTTTTAATAATGTCAGTGACTGATATTTCAATAATATTCTAATATAGTTATTGATGTCCAGCAAGATCCTGAATTCTAAAATAAAGGGTCAGTGATGAATAGCAACATGATACTTTTATAAGTCAGCAAAGTAAACACAATTTAGGAAATAAGAATAAAAACTGCCATTCAGTGTCATCTCATACAATTCTTTTTCCTGTCCAAGGAAATGAGTAAAAACTTTAAGGGCACCCCTATAAAGCTTTATCTTTTCTTTTAAGATTCATGACCAATTGACTTCATTTTAATCGATAGGAAAAGACTTACTGCTGACATGGATATTATTATTGAGTCAGCTATCTGTGCCTAGACTAGCAACTCATCATGGCTATGACCAAAATTTATATTAAGAGAAAAGAAGGCAAAACATGGCACGCAATTTTTTATAGCTCTAACCTCAAACTATTGAAGCAAATGATTTGAATATCAAAAATGGGAAATGGAAAACAAAAATGACAATGATGTCTATTATAATAATTTCATCCAGAATTTAAGGCAATATAAGTAAATTGCTACAACAAAAAGGCCAAAAAGCACTCTGGTGAGCACACATCTGATTAACTTGACTAATGGGGAAAGACTGCTAACTACCTGGGGTTAGAATATGAATTTCTTTATAAAATCTTAAGAAAGAAGATGGTAGATAATGGTAAGCACTATTGTCTCCTAAAACCAAAAGAAATAGTGTGGAGTCTAAAGAAAATTTGACAAGACATACAACTCATTAAAAAGTCATCCAAAGGGCATTTAAGAATTAAAGGGGGAGGGGGAAGAGACATACACATACACAGAAAAGAAAAATGGGAAAGATTTGCAAAACCCACTTCAAGAAAAACTCTTTAAAAAAAAAAACTGGAATGGGGGCAGCTGGGTAGCTCACTGGATTGAGCCAGGCCTAGAGACAGGATTCAAATTCACCTGGATTCAAATATCACCTTAGTCACTTCCTAGCTGTGTGACCCTGGATGAGTCATTAACCCCCATTACCTAGCACTTACTGCTTTTCTGCCTTGGAACCAATACACAGTATTGATTCTAAGATGGAAGGTAAGGGTTTAAAACAAAATTGGAATGAAGATATCCTCAAGGAATCTATGACAGGAAACGAAGCTGAGCTAGTCAGAAAGAGCAAAGGACGAGATTGTTGCACTAGTACCTTTGCAATGTTGAGAAGTAACTGAAAAATCTCTGGTATACTAGGCAGATACCCTGTGGCACCTTGTATGTAGGAATCAGAGCTAATGGTCTAGTATACCACAATATAATGCAATTCTCTTGGCCAAAGTCAAAGAACAAAGGCAATAAAAATTATGTATTTTCATGCCAGACACCAATAGCACTAGGTTGATCTGGTATTTATTCCTGAAGACTTGCCTTTGTTGTATTACATTCCTGACATATTTAAGACATAATGGGAAAAAGTACCAAAACTTTATCACTATACCACTATATACTACTCCTCTAGCTTCCAAAATCTAAATTCTTAGTAAAAATGATTTTTGCCCCTCCTGAGGCTTTGCCAGTATACTAATTAATGCAGGACAGTGAACATGTTACCATCTTATAGCTGACTACCACCGGGCCGCTTAGCAGTAGACATAAGAGAAAGAACCCTGGACGGGCCATTCGAAGACTTGGGCACAAGCCTGTGTTTTGTGACCTTCTGCAAGTCTGTCCTTTTCCTGCCTGGACAGGAAAGGAGTCCCACGAGAAGGTCTCTGGGGCCTCCTCAAGGTCTAACCTGCTGGGGCCCGTCTATTTACACCCAGTGAGCTAAATCCTTGGCCTGAAAAGGCAAACACCTGTGTTCCCACAGTTAAATGAGCAGTGATGAACAAGCTAAAGAACAGAAAGAAATCATCTTAGCAAAAAAAGGTCTGCAATTCAAGTATGTCTGCTGTGATCTCTTAATCCAAACCTTCTAGATGTGGAAATATCAGAAATACATTGCTAGTGAGTGGCAGAGGTAGAACTGAGGTCTGATCCGTGGACGGAGGCCACATTCCACCAACCCCTAAGCTAAGGAATGGCTATGCAGTGAAGAACACTAGGTTAGGTTCAGCTCTGGGTAGGGGGTATAGAATCTAGATCAGTGGTCCCCCAACGTTTTTGGCCTACTGCCCCCTTTCCAGGAAAAATATTACTTAGCCCCCTGGAAACTAATTTTTTTTTCATTTTAATAGCAATTAATAGGAAAGATAAATGTATTAATGTTTCTACCTTTTTCGTAATATATAGTAAAGAAAATTAGAAATATTGAACTTTGAAATTATGGAACTATTTATTGAACTCAGAATAGAATGTGATACAAAAAAAGTTAAAACATTCAAAATCATCTTAATGAGAAGGATGAACCTGGTATGCTGCTACCAATTTAGTAATGCTCAGCTCTATTTTCGTCAGCAGTAATCTTAAATCACCATGATTGACTATTTGCAATTGGTTTCTTTTTTTGTTAATAAATTGGTTGCCACACTGAATCCACGTTCCACTAAATATGATGAAGGAAATGCAATTAAGAACTTTTGAATTACAGCCCATATTTCAGGATAAGCCGTAGGGATCTCCTTTTGCAGCCAGAATTGTTTGTATGAACCAAATGCACCTATGGCCATCCAGTTCCCTGGATCAATGCAGCACCCACCAGGGGGCTGGCACCCACTTTGGGAATCACTGGTCTAGATGGAGAAGTGAATCAAGAACAAAACCGCATCCATGTGCTGACTATCAAGGCGCTCAGACTCTAAAAGGCAGAGGAGATCCAGAAAAGGGTATCCAAAGAGAAAGGAATCTTTTACAGGAAAAAGAATGTTTTGTTTTTTTAATTTTTTAAAAATAGTCTAAGTACCTGCTTACTTGTGACAGCTACTGTGCTAAGTGACAAAGGGGCAGCTCCAGGTATCACTGGAGGGAGTTGGGCCTGGGGACATGAGGTCCTGAGTTCAAACCCAGCCTCCTACACTTCCTAGCCACATGACCCTGGGCAAGTCACTTGTCTTATCCACTGGAGAAAAAAATGCCAATCCATGGGGGAGTATCTCTGCAGAGAAACCCCCACGGACAGTTCAGCCCACACAGTCATAAAGCACTGGACAGCCCCGGCAGAACTACAGCAACGTCCTGCACCAGGTACCCTGCTGAGCTGTGAGGAGGAGTTTATGGCCTACAATATCAATACAGACAAGGAATTCTCTCCGTCTCTCAGAACCTCATTAACTTTTTACAATGTCTTGATGGCAAATGAATGCTAATACCAACAAAATAATAAATAGATTAAATTGCTCATCAGTAGGGATGTGGCTCTTCTAAAGCTGGCATTTCTAAGGCGGATCTCAAACGGTGGAAAACAGAAAATCCGCGTCTAGTCACTGGGCCTTTGGATGACCCCACACGAGTCTCCCCTTCACAGCGGCCCATTTCCCGTGCTACAGAGGCACCCTGCCTCTGATGGAGCACTCCCTCTGTGCCAGGTCCTGGGCGCTAAGATGCAAAAAAGTAAAATTAACGCTCCCAAGCCGCGGGAAGCCCCCACGCAGAGGCCACGCCTCCGGGAGGCTGCCCTGGTCTCCCGAGTGGGGGAAAACATTTTTGGGGGTTGACCTGCTTCACTTGGTTTGAATATCGCCTAAGAAGCCTCTCTCCGTCCACCCCAGGCGAGGCTCCCATTGACTGATCGCGATATTTCCCGATATTCCGCCCAGCCCCAGAGGAGGGATTTAATCCACATTGGCTGGATGAAAATAAAGGGAAAATATTCACTAGAACTACAAAAGCGGCGAGCCGTGGGGCAAATTTCTCACGTTTGTATCCAAATGTTTCCGATTTTGATCCTAACAGGGGGCCTAGTATATGTGCTCAGTGTTTAAGACCCCGGCATGAAGCCTGTTTCTGCTCCCCGCATTTCCCTGGGATGCCCCCGCCGGAGAAGTCTCCCTGCCGTCAAAGCCGCCAGCCAGGGAGGCTCACACCTGCGACCCCAGCGCTAACATTCCTCCTTAGAAAGGCTTCGGAGCAATGTCTAAGCAGGGGCGAGGGCCCCCTTCGGGGCTCCCGCAGCTGCTTCTTTCGGGCAGAGGCAAAATCTTTTGGTTCTTGGTGGTGGAGGAACTTCGGGATCCACCGGACTAATCGCTGATAAGAAGGTCTTCGAATATTGGACACAACAGGCCCTCCCAGGTTACTACTCTAGCAATAGTCTGATGGACTATCTATTATTTTAATAAGTATTAAGTGCTTGGTGCTTGGGGGAGGGGGGGGCATCGAGATGGCTCCACGCCTGGAGTCACGCTGACTCCTCTTCCAGGGCTCGAATCCCGCCTCAGACACTAGTTGTATGACCCTAGACAAGTCACTTTCACCCTGTAGGCCTCCATTTCCTCATCTGTAAAATGAGCAGGAGAAGGACAAGGCAAACCATTATCCAGTATCTTTGCCCAGAAAACCCCCAATAAAGTCATGAAGAGTCAGAGACCAGTGAAAAACAGCGAAGTATTTAAGGGTTTGGGAACCAGATCATCAAAGGACCAAACTTTTAGGAATCTTCTCCTCCCACCCTTTCTTTTGTTAAGATGTGTAAACTGAAACCCAAAGTAGGGAAAAATTCTTCCGACTAGTGAGGGGGGGAAATATGGCAGTTTAAAATACATGCCTTCCCATCTGCCTTCTGCCCCATAAGAGGGATCTTGGGAGCAGAATCCTCCATCCACAGACTGCCTTTTGCATCTGTTTAATTGCTTTTCTTTGTTTCTAGGGAGGTTTGAGAAGGAGGATGGGAGGAACATCATATATTAGGAAATCACCAGTATTAAAAAAGGATCAAGCAATATTTTTTAAAATTAAAAGCCTTAAGTGAACATCCACCAGGTGGACCTCTAGGTGGTTTCCTCTTAGTTATGCACAAGAAAAGTAACAGACAGGTGATAGGAGAGGCTCCTCCCCTAGAACTGCTGGGCAGGCCCTCCTCAAATTAATAATGTTGGAAAAAGAGAATGAAAATGAGTTCACCTCAATTAAAAAAGAAGCGGCCAGAAATGTGAACCATATCTGTCCTACACAGGCAGCTTTATAAATCAGTCTCTTCGCTGCAGCCTGTCTTCCACATCTTTATTTCTCTAGTTGGAGATTAAAAAGGGGAAATAAAGGCATGCAATCACATTTACCATCCCTGAAAAACGAAAAGGAAGAGTTTCCTGGTACGATTATGGATTGTAAAAAATCACTTCCATTCCCGGGGTCCCAGACAGCACTCAGGCCGCCTGTCTCTACTAATGGCCACCCTGGCCACCAGAGCCGTCTGCCCAGCTCTTCCTATGGAAGACTTTCCCCATGCCTTCATTCCTTCCCCTCTCATGTTCATTAAAAGCTTTAAAAAAAAAAAAAAACAGCTCACTTCTTGGGAGAAGATTCACAAAGAATGGCTCTACTATGAGATTCTGGTACAGGTCTAAAAGGGAAATGATGGAAAATCAGCAGGATGCAAAGGGGCTCCAATGTCTAAGGATAAAAAGGAACCGCAGGGGAATGCTCAAGAAATGTCTCATTTCTTTTTCCAAAGAGAGTGAATGTGATGTTTCCTAATCAGAATGGTTGCTAGCATTTATGTAGTGCCTACTAAGGGCTAAGCACTTCACAAATATTCAAAGACAGATGTTAGTATTACTGTCCTCATTTTACAGTGGAAGAAACTGAAGCAAACAGGTTAAATGACACACTCAGGGTCACGCAGACTGGAAATCTCAGGTGGGATTAGAACTCCAGTCTCCCTGACTCCAGGTCTGACCCTGTCTCCCCCTGGCTGTCTCAATCATAGCTAGGTTGTAGATATGTCACTGGGTGATAAACTGATCAGTAAATATTTACTAAGTACTGTGCATCAGAAAATCTTTCAGTTATAATCAGTGAAAAACTCTTTCCCTGATAGTCACTCAGTAAGTCCTTACCAAGCATCTTCCGTGCTATAGTCTTCTTTCGTTGAACCTTAGGAGTTGTTGGTTTAGTAGATAGAGCACATTATAAGCGGACTCTGTGCTAATAAAAATTTAACACATAATCACTCAATTCCCCTAAGAAACAAGGGTTGGTGCCTAGGCACATCACCTAAAACACACAAATACCATCAATAGGTTGCATGAAGGCTACCATCTTGATCGTGGGCCTCGGACTGCCTTGGCTGGGGAGCCCTCTCCTGTGCCCACGTCTGAGCTCAAGACAGGGCAGCCACGAAGGCAAGGGGGCCCGATAGCACTCCCCAGAGCGTGGCGGGGGGCTCCAGGAGTCACCGAGCGAGCAAGGATGAATGCTAAAAGAGGTGTGCGGGGCTTGGAAGTACAAGTTCTAGCATAGCGTTCATCCCTATCTGGGCTCTATCACCTCGGGACGAGATGCAATTTTTCACTTGATTGAGCTGAAAGCACAGAAAAATCAAGAACAGAACAAGCCTTGGGTCCATCACAGAAGAGCAGACCATGGCTGGAAGGATGGATGAACACGGGCTCTTTCACACCTGTGGTCCAACGAAGGGAAACATCCCAGAAGCAAGCTCCTGCCTTCCCAGCTGCGGGCCCAGAGTAGTGGCTTAAGCTCTGCATGTCCCCATCGGTACACGAGGGATGACCGCGGGCGGCACCTGGTGTGCAGGGCTCGCGGGAGGCTCCAATAACCGCCATCACGATGACACGAGGAGGGGAGGGTGCCTGAGTTCTCAAGAGTTATCTCATGCAATGGGTGCTCATAAGCAAGAAAGGCTGTGAACCAGGGGCTACCAAGGGCTCTATGCCTCCCAGGCCTCGGCTGGGTGGCACCTTCAGGAGTTCAAATCTGGCCTCTGACGCTTCCTAGCTGTGAGTCCCTGGGCAAGTCACCCAATCCTGTAAAACGAGCCAACCACCCCAGTATCTTTGGCAAGAAACCCCCAAAATGAGATCACAGCGGAAAGCATGCAATACTGGGGAATTGTGGATAGTTTTAATGGAAGGAGAGAGGGGGAATGCAGAGATCCAAGACAACATTTATCCTGAACACTAAAGACATGTCTCAAAGATTTAGACAACACAAAACCAGAATGGGCCTAACAACAGCGAATATACCAGGCTTAAGAGCAGAAAGCACGCGTGATTTGCAGGCCTATAGAACAATCCTGGTTAATATTATCAAGTTAAACTCAATAGAAATAAAGGTGTGGAGAGCAGTGCTCATGTGGCCAACCCTCTTTATGGATGTGATTACTAAAAATGGATACTATCCTCATTTTCCTACTATTATTTGACCTCATTATAGACATGCAAGTTATAAAAATAAAGCCAAAGAACAAAATGAAGATACAGACATTGGCAGAGGAGACAAAATTATCCCTATTTATAGATGCCTAGATGGAGTACTAAGGAAATTCCAAAGAAATCAGTGAAAAGGCTATTTGAAATGATTAAGTTCCTTAGTAAGGTAGAAGACTACAGAAAAATCCACAAACATCATCTGCATTCCTATACAGTACTAAAAAAAAAAAAAAAAAAAAAAAAAGGAGGAAGCAATAAAAAATGTTTTTTTTTGTTTGTTTTTTTTTTAAAAACCCTTACCTTCCCTCTTGGTTTCAATACAGAAGAGTGGTAAGGGCTAGGCAATGGGGGTCAAGTGACTTGCCCAGGGTCACACGGCTGGGAAGTGTCTGAGGCCAGATTTGAACCTAGGACCTCCCGTCTCTAGGTTTGGCTCTCAATCCACTGAGCTACCCAGCTGCCCCCAAATATGTTCAAAGTAACTAACATGCACAAAAATAAACCTGGAGATTCTGAGACACACACACTCATACACCTAAACACATAAGAATTGTACAAAATACTCACAGAAACAAAAGGAGATAAATAATTGAAAAAGATCTTCACTCTCTGTAGTTGAACCATGAAAATAAAATAAAAATGACTACTTCATAACTCACCTATTTAAGTCAAATTAATTTGAAGATACTTTATAGAATTAAACAAAACAATAACAAAGTTCACTGGTAAAAAGAAAAAGTCTAGAATCTTAAGAGAAATAAAAAGTACAAATGAATGGGCATGGGAAACTAGGTTATAAAAAAAAGATCTTCAAAATGATTTAGCACTACTTGGAGACAAGTAGATCAATGAAACAAGATAAACAAAAGGCAGAAAAAGTAAGAACTACCCCAATGTATGTGATAAACCCATGGAAATAAATGGAGAAAGAATTCCTTTTATGACAGAACTTCTATGAAAATTTAAATTTGGCAGAAATTAGGTTCAGACTAATATTTTACACCATATACTAGAGGCTCAAAATAGATATAAAAATTAAATATAAAAAAGGGAAAGCATACAATACTAAAAAAAAAACTAAGAATAGGAGAAGGTACCTTTCATAACAAAGAATGGGGGGATTTTTCTTATCTTAAATACATCATCGTTTCAATTCATCATCTTTCTTCAGTCTCTGTTGATATGCCTTTATCATTTAGCTCAGAGTGGTGAAAAATTTTTCATTACATAAAAATTATTCAAATTTCATGCATTTAAAATCAATGAAGACAAAGTAACAAAAGGACATATTGAGTGGGGAAAAAATATCTGTATGAAGTTATCACTCATTAGGGACAGCTAGGTGGCTCAGTGGTTAGAGATCTCAGCAGGCCTAAAGGTAGGAGACTCTAAATTCAAATCTGACTCACTCTTCTGCCTTAGAACCAATACTTGGTACCAATTTTAAGATGGAAGGTTAGGGCTTAAAAAAAATCTCAACAACATTTTCTATACCCAAAGTAGAGAAAAGGATGTTCTTAAAGAGGCAACATTTTAAAACAACATTCAAGAAGTTAGAAATATCAATAAAAACTTTTCCCCATATAGTATTTGTTCATTATGTCTTATCAATGATAAAAGCAATAAGTAATAAGATAAAATACAATTTTGCACACAAAATCACTCAAGTTTCATCCATGATGTAAAAAAGGTTTGTGTATATTTAATAGAGAGACTTCAAGAGTACACATCAAGTGTTTTCTTTCAGATGATGCAAGATAATGTTTTAGATATGTTCATTTGCACTAAGAACGAAAACTTTTGCCTTTTGCATGCTACTGGCCAAAGAAGGTAGAGAAGAACTGAAAAGTGGTACTTAATAATGACATTCAAATTAAATTCCCTGATATGCTAAGAAACACCCAAAAAAATTAAGGCAACCTTTAACAAAGCATAATACTCAACTATGCTACAACTCCATAAAACAAGCAAAGAAGGGCTATTTTTAATGAGTATATTATCTAAAATTGCAAGTGTCAACATAATTTGCAATGGGGCAACATTGGTTGGTTTTACTAAACTGCTTTTTTTCTTTGTTTCAAAGAATAATTGTATTTGGAAATCAAAATCATGTAAAAAATTACTATTTTGGGGGCAGCTAGGTGGCTCAATGGGTTGAGAGCCGGCCCAGAGAGGGGAGGTCCTGAGTTCAAATAAGGTCTCAGATGCTTCCTAGCTGTGTGACCTTGAGCAAGTCACTTAACCCCCCCCTTAGCCTAGCCCTTATGGCTCTTCTGCCTTGTAACCAATACATCTTTGATTCCAAGACGAAAGGTAATGGGTTTCATTTTTTTTAACTGCTATTTCAAATCACAGCAATTCTCCAACCCAGATAATTAAAATGTTTGAGAAAAGTTAGTTTTCCACAGGTTGATAAGGCAATGATTTAAAACACACAATTTGTTTGTTCCTGAGTCCAATTTAATTAATTTTAATCAGTTATCGATCATTCTGTTCACCAGCAATAGTTTCCCCCAAGAACAAATTTAGAGTTCAGTGTACCTCTGAAAATTAGGTAGTCAATGGCAAAAGAATAACATTTAATAGGAATAAATATATTTAGGGAGGAAACATTAACTGCAAATACAGTGAAGACAGCCTATTGAGAACAGTGGACCTTAAAGTGAGGAAGATGACACCTCTTTGGGCTTTATTTTTTTCAACCATAAAAATATATATATATATATATTGGACTAGATGACTTCAAAACTTTTTTCAATTCTGATATACAACTCTGAAAAACAAGTATCTCCATGTGAAAGAAGGCCAAAGGGTATTAGCGAAATCTAAAACTAAAATAAAGACTTGACATGTCAGACTGGAGCCACTCGAATGTATAAATAAACAGCAGCTATATACTGTTAAGTCAATTTCTCATGTGACTTCCTCCTGTGACACATTTGCTAGTGGATTTGCCACTGGACCTGGAGAGTCCACAGTCGGCCTTGGACTCGCTTTATTTTTTACTGAGCAAGTCACTTACCCTAAGTTTGCCTTCATCCACCGGAGAAGGAAAGGGCTACTCACTGCGGCGGCATCTTGGCTAAGAGAAGCCATGGCCGGCAGCGGCGTGCCCGGGGCTCAGGGGGAGCTGGCCACCACTGAGCAGCAGTAAGGCCCCGCTCGTGAATTTGGGGCTCCACCACGTGGGATGCCAAGGTCTCGGAAAGAACAATCCATGAAGGAGATTGATCCGATTGGCCGGGAGGAGTGACCTGGAGAAGAGGCTGCTGAACGGAGTAAGTAAGCTTCCATGGGCTTGAAGACCGCTCCAAGCAGAGGGAGAGGTTAACCGGCCCGCCCAGGAAGGACAGCGCGGGCTGGGTGGGAGAAGTGACCGCCCCGGCTTACACCCCTCCCATCCCCCCCCCCCGGAAGTTTACCCGCACCAGAGCCATGACCGAAGGGCCCCCTGCTCAGAGAGGCCACCCTATCCAAGGTCAGAAAATGCTAAGGATTGTTGTAAGGGTCTTCTCACTGCTCGCGTCCAGAAAGAGGAAGACCATCGGATCCGAGCAGTTTCACTGTCCTTTCAGGTCCGCCACTATTCCGACAAGTCCGAGGCCAAAGCTTAGACCCTCGACCCCACCGCTAAGACTCATGAAGATCCTTTAGAAAAGTATTCCTATCCAGTCTATGAGAGTTATGAGATAAGCAAAAAAGCCACTGGGGGGGGGGGGGGGGAGAACAGAATAAAACAAAAAATGTGGGGTTTCCAGTCATTTCCATCCTGAGGGGGATTTAGAAACAGCAGCAAAAGTCCCATTTCGAGAACAAAAAGGGCAGCAACAACTCCCACAGCAAAAAAAAGGAGGGGGCAGCTGGGTAGCTCAATGGATGGAGAGCCAGGCCTAGAGACTCGAGGTCCTGGATTCCAATGTGGCCTCAGCCACTTCCCAGCTGTGTGACCCTGGGCAAGTCACTTAGCCCCCATTGACTAGGAGCCCTTACCGCTCTTCTGCCTTGGACAGAACAGTATTAATTACACAGGATTGATTCTAAGACAGAAGTTAGAGGTTTTTTAAAAAGTAAGAAAATATTGATAGGTTGTATGGGATCTGTTCAGTGACTAAAAGGTTGGTTGCCTATATACCTGATATACATCATTCCAAAAGAAAAATTTATATTAAAAAAAACTTTAATTTCATTGAAATAAACTGTTAAACCCTTTTTAAAATAGCTGGATGAACACCTTTGGGGAAGGAACATACAGCACCTATCCAACAATTCACCCCAAAAGGGATTCCAACAAAGGAAGGTTGAAGGAGAGTAAAGTCACTAAAAAAAAAGCCAAAGAAAACTCCATATTAAATATATTTAAACGCTAAACCAATTCCTGATCTTCAGAAATTTCCTGCAAAATGAACTTTTCTTTAGCTCTGCACCATTTTCAGGGACATATCAGGCAGAGGTGGAACACTGGACTAGGAGGCTGGAAGACCAGAGTTCAACTCCTCCAATGGGCAATTTTTGCTAGTTTAGTGCACTTAATTTCTTACAAACTCAATTTCTTCTGTAAAATACTATTATAAGCAATTTCCCAGAAGCCTAGTAAGGTTTAAATGAGTTAACACAGTGGTTCACAAACCTGAAAACAGAAAACTAAAATGCTAGTGTTATTAGTATTTCTAGTAGGAGCAAGGGAAAGACACAAAGATTTTTCTTTTAATAGAATCCTAGACCTCCCAAAGCTTATAATCTAAAAGGAGAGGAGGCAGCTGGGTAGCTCTGTGGATTGAGAGTCAGGCCTAGAGACAGGAGACACTTTCCAGCTATGTGACCCTGGGCAAGTCACTTGACCCTCATTGCCTACCCTTACTACTCTTCTACCTAGGAGCCAATATACAGAAGTTAAGGGTTTAAAAAAAATGTTAAAAGGAGAGATAAGAAACAAATATAAATAATTAACATAATCAATCAATAAGAGAAATTAGAATCTATGTGCAACGACATATTACTATTACATTAAAGGTTGGTAAAATTACTTCCAAGAGAAAAATCAGGCTGGCACCTGAACTAGACCATGAAGGGAAAGGAACAAATAAATATGAGAGTTGAGTTAATAAAATTTAAATAAATTTTAGTCAAGGCTTTCCTAGGTAAAGAAAAAAAATTAGAAATTACTCTGTGTCTGGATTATTAGAAACCTTATTAATTATCTGTGAGATGCTGGTTTTGGCTAAATTCTGGCATTCCAATGCCAAGTTCACCTTAGACTTGGAGGGGCACCACATAAGACTCTCTTCCTTACTTACATTTGCTAGAATTATATTTTTTGTTTAAACTTGAGAAAGAGAAGTAAAAAAATGGGCTTGTCCAATATTTCCTGACTATAGGAGCCAACATAAATATTTGAGGTCGGTTTGTTTGTTATTGTTGTTGTTCTAATCTGTAAGGATAACCGGTGGCTATGTATTTCTAAATCTAAAAAGCAAACAAGGTCACTGAAAATAAGTTTCCAAATGAAAGGTAGAAGACACATTTCCGTTGTTATCACAAAATAAATAATAACATGGTTTTTAAATAAAGCCAAATGTGATCCTCTATTCTGTAATGGACAACTACAAACTGTCTATTTTCTCTCCTCTTAAAAAACTGGAAATCCGCACTCTCACAAAGTTTCACCCACAATGCTTTTAAACCAGCTGCTTCAGCTCTAAGGTAAAGAAAATCTGCTCATGTTTTCCACTGTGGTGACAGAGCCCAAGTCAAACAATGAAAAAGTACACAGTTCTTGGCTGGGTGAAAGACAAAAACCTACATTCCTTAAGCTTTGTAGACCCATTTTCATTTAGCACACTGAAAAAAATGTCACAGATACACACTCTGTAGCTTTCAAGCCACAGTAATAGGATAGCAGTGATTTGGAGGGGAACCCATAACTACACGCAATATTACTAATTACAGAGTGATCTTTACCAATAAATATTTTGGTTAGGGACTGCTTTGTCATCAATGCAAGTGAATATTTTTAGTTGAAAGCAAGTGGCTGGGCAGTACACGTAGACATGATTCTGGTTTTTAAAAATCTATTTTTATATTTTGGTAAATGGGTAGTTCTCTGAATTCTTTTCTTGAGAGCTGGTAATTTGGAAAAAGCAAACCACAAGAATGTGAAAATGCAAAAGACCAATCCACCCTCCAGTCCGGAAGCTGGGTCAATGCTATCCTGAAAACCTCTTCCTTATCTTACCATATAGTGGTTCCATGAGTAATAAATAATGGGGTCTATACAGAATCCCTCACACACTGAACTGAAGAGTAGTAAATGCTGCCTGGTGTCAGGAGGGGAAGGAGTAGATGGATATTCTAGTTTTGTATCTGCCAGATGATTTCTTTGGGGGACTCATTCAATATTCTTCTCCATCCCCAGATCTAAAAGCAGCAACTATTCATGGAAATGAAGTTCCATAGATAATGTCATTGAAAGTGTGTATTTGTGTGTGTGTGTGTGTGTGTGTGTGTATACATATATATATATATATATATTTCATGTATATTCACAATATTATTTTATTTTAATTTTTAAATGTATTTGTTTGTTACATTTGTGGCAGCAAAGAACTTGAAATTGAGAGGATGCCCATCAATTGGGGAAAGATTAAACAAGTTGTAGCATATGATTTTGATGGAATAATGCTGCACCATAAGAAATGACGAGCGGGTTAGTTTTGGGAAAACACGGAAAGACCTGTATAAAATGATGAAGAACGAAACAAGCAGAACCAACAAAACATTATACACAGCAACAGAAATATTGTTTGAAGAATGACTTGTAAATGTCCACCTCCAGAGAAAGAACACTATTATATCTTTAGGAATAGATTTTATATGAACTAGTTTTTCTTTGCTGAAATTCTCTCTTTAAAAGAGGCCATGTTCCCATTTTCCCACTTGGTGTTTTTAATCTTTTAAAACTAGCCCCAAATCTAACACAGATCTCAGAAGTTTTCTAAGCTGGTTACCCACAGGACATTTTCCATTGAAAGTCTCTGCACACAGCGCCCTAACTACCAAGACTAGAGGTAAAGATTAAAGGACTATTATGTCTAGGTCGTTCTTAAAAGAGGGATGTTTTAAAAAGGAAAGAAACTGTCCTCCCCATTACTCTAAATGAGCAGTCTCTTGTTCTCGGCAGTCCTTCTGCACACAAGACCACTACTGACTTCAGTGGGAAATCTGCCCAAGAAGTGACTGTGAGACTGGGTAGGATTAAATTAGTCCTAAATCCATGCCATTGTTCCAAGGTATTACAACATACCCAGCTCTCCAATCGGCTCAAAGGAGTGACTGAGAATAGATATAGGAGGTTTGGGTTTGGGGGTGGGGTCACAAGTTGGAATATAGGAGCAAAGCCTAGACAGGTGACAGTGGGGCTATTAAAGTTGGTGTCAAACTTAAGAGCCTGATTGATGTGCTTGGTTGGCCCTTATCACAATTCAAGATTGCATTGCAATTCAGCCCCACCAGTAGCCCAAACAGCAGTCTAGAGACTTTGCCCAGAAAATAGGCTGAAAGGGGAAACTAAAAAAGATCAAGCATTATTAGTTTCTCTGGACAATGTTTTGAGTCTTAGAATTCTGATGCACAGAAATCGACTCAGTTTCCCCTTGTGTGCTGTAGAACACAAAGTACTGTTTCTTGACAATTCTCAGAATAAATCAGAGAAACAGAAAGTAAAATGGGAAGGAAAAGTTTTAGGGAGGACAAAAAAAAAAAAAAAACCAAGAAAGGAAAACTGAAGAAAATGGATTTAGGAAAGCAAGAAAAAAGGTCAGAAGAGTATAAACAGCATGAGAGGGGAAGAGAGCAAAGAAGAGAGCAAAAAGGAGGAAGGAGAAAAGAGAGAGAAAAATAGAGAGGCAGAGGCAGGAGAGACACAGGAGGGAAGATAGAGAAAGAGGAATAGAGAGAAGGAAGATAGAGGGGATGGAGGCAGTAACAGAGTCAGTGAGAAGAGAGGGAAAGAGAGGGAATATAAAGAGGTCAGAGACAGAGGGAGAGGATAGAAGGAGAAGGCATGGAGGGAGAAAGGGAAGTGGGGAAGAGGGGGGGAGACAGAGACAGAGAGAATGAATCTTTCTTATACTTTCCAGACTGGGACTTTGAAGATCAGGCAGGCCAATCCACTTATTTCACACATGAGGTTTAGTAACAGCCCATAGTCACATAGCCAGTTTTATGATAAAACAGAGACTAGAACTCAGGTTTCCAATAAAGGGAAGCTGGTGCAATGGGAAAATCAACAGATGGGGTGGGGAGGCCTCTACATATACTCTTTTAGCTCATTCCCTTTTCCAATGGAAGTGCTGCTGAAAACTAGGGAAAAAAGCCATGGTTGTTGCTAATACAAATGATGAAATCATTCAAGTTTCACATTCATGATAGTCCCCAAAATAATGTTAACCTCTGTGCAAGAGCTCTTCTAACAACCAAAAAATTTGACCTCAAGAAGAGGCCAGGAGCCTTGGGAAGCATAATGATTTATGCCCTACCACAGTCAAACATCCCTGCTATTGGGAAAGCAAGGAGAGCTGGGGACAGCATTTTTCCAACTTGGCATCCTAGAATTACTGAGAGTAACCCACGAATGCTCAGACTGGAGTAAGGCTGCCCTAGGACCTCACCTCCTGACACTGCTGAAAATTGGACAGAAATTGGACAGCAAAAATCTAATGAATTTTATTAGGAGTTAGATTGAGAGTAATTTAAAATTAGAGGTAAAGCTAGAAAACACCTTAGGAACCATTTACTACTCAATATGAGGGAGAGAGGGAGAAAGGGAGAGAGGGAAAAAGGGAGGGAGAGAGAGAGGATTTGAACTCAACTCTTCTCACTCCAAATGCAGCAAGCACAACTCTATAATTTCTACTGGATCCAGTCCTGACCTTCCCACATCTTCCTTGCTGTTAACTTTTCAGCACCCCCAAAGTTAAGGATAAGAAAGGTTGAAAAACTGAACTTTTTTTAAAATTATTCATCCGCTCTTCCCCCAGCTTCTTCCACTCTCCACTGAAGGACTGTGGTGGGACAAGGAACGCCTGATGTGTCTTAGGTGACCCAGGGTCAAGGCTATAAATGACTTCTTGCCAGGGAGGCAGTGTCTGTCCGCTGCCTAGTAAGCTGGGTAAGGGGATGGGGTGCAGGGTGGCAGCTGCTGCTTCTGGCTCTGCAGCTTCCCTCCTCTGGACACAAGCCTTAGGAGCCCCCTCTCCTTGTTCACACACAAACATACACACACATACACACACACACACAAGAGCTTCCCTGTCCTTGCACAGACACACAAGAGCCTTCTCTTTTTGCATACACACACACAAAAACCACCCCCATCCCATCCCCCCTTACACACAAACACTCGCACGGCAGATTATACAGCTAGTACAGAAGCATGTGCTGCACGGGGAGGGTTGGGTTTTTTTTGGGGGGGGGGCGTGCAAGAAGTGAGGAGACACAGACGCTATTCTTTGCCAAGGCAGAGGGCAAAAGAGGTAAGTTTCCCCTCCAAAAGGAGGAGGGGGGAAAAGGACCAAAATGCGCACACACAAAACCAGATCAAGTTGCTCTCCTCTGGAGCACGGCAGCGCAAGAGGGGCCGAGGTCGCACTCTCCGCCCGCGCCTGGACCCACAGGGCTGGAGAACAGCGCGCGAACCCCCTCCTCTCGCTCTGTCCCCTCCAGGACCCCGGGGCTCTCCTCCAGCCCCCGCCTGTGCCCCAACCCCGGAGCTCTTAGCGCGCGCCTCGCCGCCCCCGGGCTCCCGCAAGACGCGCAGCTCAGGCCCCCTCTGGAGGCTCCCGAAGAGCAAGCAAAGAGGGAGGGAGAAAGAGGAGACACAGTAGAGAAGGGAAGCAGGGGGTGGGGGGGGGCGGCTTCGGCCTGGAGCAACAGGGCATGTAGAACATCCCCCAACCCGCCCGCCCGTCCCTCCCTCCGCCTCCACTGGGGGACCGTCCGGCCGCCGCTGCTTCCTGCCCACGATCCCCTTCCCAGCTGCAGCAGCCCGAGGGGAAATCAGTGCCGCCCCTGCAAGCTGAGCCACGAGTCGGCCCCGGCGCCTGCTCCTTCCCTCCTTCCCCGGCCGCTTACCTCTCACGCTGCCCACCAGAAGCTGGCTCGGTCCCCGCACCCTGAGCCACCGGACTCCGCTGCAGCCTCCCCTTCTTCTTCCTCCTTCTCCTCCTCCTCCTCCTCTTTCTCCCTCCCGCAGGTTTCAAATTGAAATTCCCTGGCTGGAGCCGTCAGAAGAGTTCGCGCTCCGGCCCCGCCCTCCAAAAAAGCCCCGCCCCCTGCAGCGGAAACCCCTCCCGCTCCCCCACCGCCAACCCCTCCAGGACACGCCACTGGCACGGAAACCCAGATTCAGGCTGAGCTCTGAGATGGGGCACTGTCCCTCCTCCAGACCCCTCGTGGATCTATAACCAACAGTCTTCTTGGTTCAAGACTCTGAGATGCCAAGACAGAAACTTTTTCTTTTTAGTTTCAAAAATCGTAGGGTTTCTGGAAAAGAAAAAGACCTTATAAATCAGCAAAACTCCTCACTTTACCGATAAGGAAACCGGCTCAGAGAAGGGAATTTACTTGTCCAAGTGAAAGTTAGAATTTGAATCCAAGTCTCAGGGTACCATTACCAAGGGGAGTGTGCTTTCCGTTGTATCACAACTCCCTCTGATGTTTCTCTCATGTGATACTCCCTTTCGGCATTTTTATTACCCATTAGTTCCTCAGCCTTTCAGAGCTTGGGTTCCCAGAGGACCAGTTTTCATCTCTATGCAAATAATGCCCATGTCCATATTAGTCAACCGGAATCTCACCATCTTCCCAATCACTCAGGCTTGCAGCCACGGTATCATCCTAAAATATTCTCACAACATTAATCTAATCCAGATGCCCAATCTAAATTTCACCGCATTTCTTTCATAGGTCTCCTTCCCCCTACTTACACAATCACCTAAGTCCAACCTGTAGTAGACTTCTAATTGGTCTCCAAGCCTCCACACTCTCATCCATCTTCCATTCAGCTACCAAAATGACTTTCCTAGAAAACTGTTTTCTGCTAGTTCTAATTTTTTTTTTTTTTACAAAATGCAACCTTGGTTTCATTCCATATTTGAGCATTACAAATGGCAAAATGTTGAATTTTGCAAAAATTGTGTTGATTATATCTTTAATAATGTATAACATGGGGGGCAGCTGGGTAGCTCAGTGGAGTGAGAGTCAGGCCTAGAGACAAGAGGTCCTAGGTTCAAACCCGGTCTCAGCCACTTCCCAGCTGTGTGACCCTGGGCAAGTCACTTGAACCCCATTGCCCACCCTTACCAATCTTCCACCTATGAGACAATACACCAAAGTACAAGGGTTTAAAAAAAAATAATGTATAACATGCTTCAATTGTCACTTCAACTATGCTAAATGAAATTTCTGAAATAAAAATTAAATAAATTGAAAAAAATCTAACCATGTAATGCTCCACTTCAATAAACTCCAGTGGTCCCCTGTTACCTCCAGGTAATGTCCTCGATTTGATATTTAAAGCCTTTGATTACTTGGCCTTTCTACTTTTCCTGTCTTCCTATATTGTGTGGTTCAGTCATTTTCAGTCATGCCTGACTCTATGTAACCCAACTTAGGGTTTTCTTGGCAAAGATATTAAAGTGGTTTGCCATTTTCTTCTCCAGCTTATTTTACAGAGGAGGAAACTGAAGCAAAAAGAGTTAAGTGATTTGTCCAGGGTCACATAGTAAGTATCTGATGCTGGACTTAAACTCCAGTGACTCAAGGTCCACTTTTTTTTTTTTTTTTTTTTTTTTAATCCTTTGCACCACCTTGTTGCCCTTCTTACCCAGCTACCTGGCTTACTTGCTATTCTCACAGAACATCTCCATCTCCTATCTCCATCTTGTCCTCCGGCTTTGCTCTGGCTATCCTCCATGCCAGGAATACTCTCCTTTTCACCCTTGCCTCTTGAAGTCTTCCAGGCTTCCTTTAAGACTCAACTCAAAAGCCACCTCCCACAAAAGGCCTTTTCTGCACCACCCCCCAGCTGCTAGTACCCATTTCCCTGAAATTACCTTCAATCTATTTGGTATACATCTTGTATTTGCCTAGTTATTTACATCTTGTCTGCCCCACTTGAATGTGAACTCCTTGAAGGCAAGAAATGTGGTTCTTTACTTCTTGTATCCCTAGCACTGAACAGAACATAGTAAGCACTTAATAAATGTTTTAGGACTGACTGCTTTCTTCATCTCAGTATAGTAGAAAGAAGAGTAGGTCTAGAGATAGATGGCTTGAATTTAAAGCTCAGCACTTTGGAAGAACCTTAGAGTTATGAAGACATAGGTTCAAACTTACCTTAGAGATACTCAATAGTTACAAAACCTAGGCAAGATAATTCACCTGTACCAGCCTCAGTTTCTTCATCAGTAAATTGGAGATAATAATATCTGCTTTACAAACTTTAAAGTGTTTTTACTATTATCCAGTGACCCTAGGCTAAGTCTCTTGGCCTCAGTTTTCTCATCTATAAAATAAGGATTTGAACTAAATAACCTCAAAATTTTTTTAACAAATCTTAATCTTCTGAACCTTCACTTTCAATAACATTATGTAATTTTTGCTACATTCTATCTATTCTTTCCTTTTTACTCCTTATCCAGTTTACTTCTTTTCTTCTTCCAATGTAGTTTCAGCCACTTAACTCTAATAAAATTTACCTCTGATAAGGTCTTCCCTTAGCCAAAATTTTGATGAGGTTTTTCTCAGCCAAAATCAAAGACTCTTTTCTTTTCTAACCTTGACCTTTATCCAAATTAATACCATATTATTATCTCAAAGAGATCAAAGAGTAGAGAAAAGAACTTATTTGTACAAAAATATTCATAGCAGCTCTTTTTTTGTGATGGCAAAGAATGAGAAATCAAGGAAATGCCCATTAATTGGGAAATAGCTGAACAAGTTGTAGTATGTGGTGGAATACTATTGTGCTATTAAAAAGGATGACCAAAATTATTTCAGAAAAATTTGGGAAGACTTATATGAATTCATGCAAAGTGAAGTGAGCAGAACCAAGAGAATATTGTATACAGTAGCAGCAATATTGTAAGGATGATCAACTAAGAATGACTTACCTACTCTGATCATGATTATGGTCCAAGACATTTCCAGAGGTTCCATGAGTGAACTGATGAACTCTGAATATAGATTAAAGTACACTTTTTTAAACTTATTTTTTTATCTATGTTTTCTTTTTTAATGGGACTAATATGAAAATGTTTTATATGACTTTGAATGAATAAGTGGTATCAAATTGCTTGCCTTCTCAAGGAGGAAAAAAGGTAGAAGGGAAGGAGAGAATTTGGAACATAAATTTTTTTTTAATTATTGTTAAAATGTTTTTACTTATAAGTGGAAATATTTAAGGAAATAAGTAAATATATATTTTTTATTTTAAATTAACAACCATGTACTTTTCTCCTTCTTGATTTTCTTTCTAATCTAATCTAATCTAATCCAATTGTCCTCTAACCTTCCTGACTGCTTTCAATTTTAACTTTGTGACCAGTTGTCTTCTCTTTTATTCTTTTACTGTATCAGAATCTGTCCTTGATTTCTTCCTCTTCCTTTGATAAGTAATCAGGTTGAGCTTTCATTCACTAGCTACTTTGCCACCTAATATGGAAGATTTTCAAAGCTCTCTGTTCCTGATTAATTATTCTTCCATTTTCCATCCCAGTTAGATCTCATAACTGGGGTGGTTTTTTTCATCATTCCTTGCCTCACACCTCAACTATTATAATAACCCTCCTCATTGAACTTCTCACCTCTGAACATTCTTTGCTCAAATATCAACTTCATGTTTTCACCAGATTAATCTTCCTATCATACCACTTTCATCATCAATCCCCTTCCAAAAAAAAAAATCCTCCAACGACTTTCCATCATAGACAGTAAAAAGTTAAAATTCTGTAGCCTGACTTTCAGCACCCTTCAAAATCTAGTCGCAACTTCATTTCAACTTTCTTTCACAATGTCCCCTACAAGAGCCATATTTTCCCCCAAAAGACTGTGTTTCCTAGCCTACTCAAATCTTCTGAGGTTTCCTTCTGCCTGGAAAGCCCTTCTTCCTCCTCTCTTTCTAAAACCCACCCATTCTTTGAGGACTCAGATCAAGTCCTGTTATCTATACAAGATAAAATCCAAACTTCTCAACCTTATATTCAAGGCATCTCCAGTCTGATTCTAATCTACTCACTAGTTCCTGAACATGACATGATCTTTCTGACTTTGGCTAAGTCTTGAGACTGGAGTTGGGGTCTTGACACAAGGGAAAGGTCAAAATAATAGATCATATTTTAAGCTTTTCAAAGCACTTTCTTCATAATAATCCAATGAGTCAAGTAGTTACAAGTATTATTATTCCCAATTTATAGGGGAAGTGACTAAAGATCAGACATTCACTCACAGTTGCAGAATTAGTGTCAGTGTCAGAATCAGCCTGAAATCTAGGTTTTTGGATTCTCCCTCAAGTGTTTCTGCTTCCATCCTATGCCTAAGGTCTAGAGTAATGAAGGAAAGAACAGAAATTCTATCCCAAGCTGTGTGGTTCTGTTTGTTCCTTTGCAGATGGTTAGCAAAAGAAATGCTAACTATCATTTCATTTCGACCTTCTTCAAAAAGCATGCTCTCCTTACAACTCTGGCCTTAATGCTCCCTGTTTCCTCTTAGCCTCCCTTCTGTGCTGGTATGCTTCATGGTACAACTAACTGGCTGTATCCACTTCTTTCCCTCTCCTCACTCTCTATCAAATGCTCCTTGGCTTGACCCTGAATCCTCTGTGAGAAAGGCCAGCCTGGGTGAACACATCCCAGAAGCAAGATAGTAGGGGAAAAAATATATTAAAAGTATCAAAACTCTAGAACCAAGGACCAAAAGAGGAAATCCACAAGATTTTGTTTTGGTTTCTTTTCCCCAAAAATCCCAGGGGTTGTGGGAAAGGATAGTTTCTCATCTCCCTCTCAAAGCACCAGCTTTCCCTGTAAACCTCCCCCACCCCCTAATTTCTTAGAATCACAGAACCAAGGCCATTAAACTGAACTCTATTTCCTCAATACAGAGCAGTCCTAAGGAGTTATTCTGTGTATTTCTCAACAGAATAGTATGTCTCATATACTTTCCTTTCTGACCCCTTCTCCTACCTTGTCTCTATCCCCTAGAGCAGGGGTCGGCAACCTTTTTGGCTGTGAGAGCCATAAATGCCACATTTTTAAAAATGTAATTTCATGAGAGCCGTACAGTGCTCACAGTGCCGCTCCTGTAACAGCGCCAGAAAAAAAAATTGACTTTATGGCTCCTGCAGAAAGAGCCATATGTTGCCGACCCCTTCCCTAGAGCCTTCCCTCTTTGCTTCAATTCCCCCAATAAATCGATTAGAAGAATTCAGAGCCTATTAAACAAAGGATTTTATTGTCTTTTCCCTGGTGCCACACCCAGGTTAAAGTCCCCTTCAGGATCTAGGTTTATAAAAAGCCAGAGGCTAGTCTTAGGGATAGAACATCTGCCCAGGAAACTTACTGGAGCAACATTGCCTGTACACCTATGCTTCTCTCCTTATATATCCTAAGGTACCCTATCTCTACCCCACATCCTCCCAGTCCCCCCTAATCTTCCCACTCCTCTGATCAATCCTCAACCTGTCAACTCCTGTAGAACACCCAACCTAACGGTTTGCACCATTATTTGTTGACTTTATAAAAGCAAATGATATCTTCCATGGACCATTGCTTTCAACCAGTGATTCCCAAAGTGGGCGCCACCACCCCCTGGTGGGTGCTGCAGCGATCCAGGGGGGTGATGATGACCATAGGTGCATTTATCTTTCCTATTAATTGCTATTACAATTTTTAAAAAATTAATTTCCAGGGGCTCTAAATAATATTTTTTCGGAAAGAGGATGGTAGACCAAAAAAGTTTGGGAACCACTGCTTTAAACTATTCAGCAGACTCAATTGCTTGACTCCTAACATTGAGTAGTTAATAGATGACATTTCCATATTACTTTCCTCTGAAGCAGCGGATAAAACAGAAACATAAATATAATGTGGTATAGAAACAATATTAACCTATGACTGAGAAGAACTAGAGAACTGATATAGGAGTCAAGGAAGCCTACCTTCAAGTCCTGCTTCTACTACACATTCATTTTGTGATCCTGGGCACTTCAATTAACTTCTCTCTAAGACTAATAAGTTGCAGAACAATTGTTGATATGCAGTGGTAAAGGAAATTCCATCATTAAAGTTCCTTACACTAATAAGAAGAGGAATCATAAAAGATTTTTTGTAGGATAATAGTTGTGAAGATAGGAATAACTCTACCCTGCCCATTTTTAGATTTAATCACCAGAAGCATATACACCCCACTTACACTTGAGTAGGGGAGATCTGTAACCCACGTGTATAAAAGTGGATGACGAATCAGAATCAACTGACTGCCCCTTGAGCAGTCCTTAGCAAAGCTTTAGCTGTAATTGGTACATGTAAAATGGAAGGAAGGCACAGGAAGTGGCAAAAGGAATGGTCTTTAAAAGTGGCCAGAACTTCCTGGGAGGTTCTCTTTAACCTTGAACTGGACCCTGAAGGAGCTCTGGTTAAGGACCTTGGACTGTTTTCTTTTTGAACTACCATGTGAATGAGTGAAAAAGATTGATTCCTTCCTGAATTTTCTGAAGGGGCTATGCTAAGGAGAGGCCTCCCCTCTTGGAAGAGGCTTCATAGCTGGAGCCCTTGCCTTATTCACAGGGCCTTTGACCCTTAGCTCAAGGCTGAGGCCCCTCTGACTGAGAACTAATTATCCCTGCCTGGGTTGAGTCAGGGGACAGAGCAAAATACTTAACGTGTTAGGTTAGATATCTTACCCTAACCTCTCTCTGATTTCTTTACTTTCACTCTCAATTTTTATTTGTAAATAAACTACCATAAAAGTCATGTTTACTTGAGTCTTTCATTTGGAATTAAGTACTTAATTCCTGGTGACTCTACTCTCTGATAAATTTAGTCCAACTTTTAATTTTTACCCCTTACATTTTTCTCCCCCTTACATAGTAAGAAATAGAATGCCTGCTTCAGAGAACTTGCTAGCAAATTGGATAATTTCACCAGAATGGAAAATATACAAAAAGAGCATGATAAGTATAGGAGCCTGTGTGAAAGGGAATTTAAAACTCCCTCATTTATTTTAACTTAATCAATCAAGAACTTGGAGTACCCTCCATTCATACTTACTCAGACACTTGAAGATCATTTTACAAGAAAGCTTTCACCCTCAAGAAACAGGAAGTGGATCCCACATGCATTGCCCGCCCCCCACCCAATGCCAGGCAAATTAAGAAACTATGATTGGTTCCTGAAATGTGATAGACCAGCCCACAGTGAAAGGAAATAGACAGAAACCAAAGAGATAGGAAGTGACGTGGGAAACGTGCTTATAAAAGGCAAGACCGAAGAACTGAAATTCACTCTGCCTTGGGAATTTGGGGGTTGGTGGCTCTTGCTGAAAGAGAGATTCTGCATTGGAGATTCTTGCTGAAAGAAGGATTCTGCATTGGTAGCTCAAAGAGTTTAACATCAGTGATTCACTTGGGTTGAGGAAACCCTGGCCAGGGACATTGGCTTTTCGATTCTTCTCCTGTCTTCCATTGGGACTCTCTCTTCAGTGAGGCTAAGTCTTTGGGGCATCAGACTCTCTTTTGGTTGGTGAAACGCTTGGCTGGAGACACTCTCATGGACTGATGAGATTTGCATTCCAATTTGCAATCACTGTCTGGAGGCACTCAGAAACAGACTTAGGGTATTTAACTAGACAATATTTTCTACCTCTTTCCTATATTTCCCTCTCTTTACTACTTCTACTTTGCTGTAATAGAGCTACTAAAACTACTAACAGACTCATAGTTTAATTTTTAATTATTATAAACAACAATCACTTTTTAAAATTCTTACAATTTGACCAAAAATCAATTTTAACTCTTACATCTGCAAAAGTAGACTGAAACCAGATTATAAAGGGCTTTAAAGGCCAAACTGAGGAGTTTACGTTTTATCCTAAAGACTATAAGCCTCCATGCTGGAGAGTGATATAATGAGACTTTTTTTTTTCATGAATAATCTGGAAGCAGTGTGTAAGAATTATTGGAGAGCCCAGAGACTGGATACCAAGAGTCCGATTAGGAAACTGTTTCAGCAGTTTCTGTAAGAGGTCATGACATCCTGCATCTCTCTGGTGATCATGGGAATGGAGAGAAGGCAATAGATGGAAGAGATATTGTGGAGGTAGATAAGATATATGAGAAAACATGAAAAGTAAAGAATGACTACAAGGTAGAAAATATCAGCAACTGGAAGGCTGGTGATACCTCAACAGAAATTGGAAAGTTAGAAGGAGGGTTAGATTTAAAAGTGAAGATTATCAATTGTTTCAATTGGCTTTGAGGATACCCATGAGATTAAAGATGTCCAGCAGTCATCTGCTGAACTTAAAGAAAAATTAAGATTGGATTTGATATTTGAGAATCATCTGCATAGAGATCATTGAACTCACATGGGTTGATGAGAGCACCAAGAGAAAGAATGTAGAGTTTAGAAAAGGATCCAGGGTTGAGACTTAGGAAATATTCACAGTGAGAGGGCCAAAAATGGACAAAAATGCAGTAAAAGAACCTGAAAAATGTTCAAATAGGAAGAGAATCAGGAAAGAGCTATTTCACACTTACCCAGCAAAAAGGGTAATCAATGGATTGTTTGATAGTGTCAAATGCTACAAAATGTTAAAAAATAAATATGATGGTAAAGACTGAGAAGTTAGTAATAGTTCAAGTTGAATTACCATGAAAAATGTTTCAAAGTCATTGGATCATTCAGATCTAGAAGAAACCTTAGAAATCATCTGGTCCAACCCCATATTTATCTCTGTTTCTCACTCTCTTGGTTGCTCTGTGTGTGTGTGTGTGTGTGTGTGTGAGAGAGAGAAAGAGAGAGAGAGAGATAGAGAGAGAGAGAGAGAGAGTGTGTGTGTGTGTGTGTGTCTCATTTGATAATTAAAGGGAAGAAAGATGGAGAACATTAATCTGAAATAATGAGATCTTTGAGTTAGATGATAGGGAGACTGAAGAATAGAGAGAGAAGAAATAATAAAAGGGGCAAGCTCCTGGAGGAGACAGGCCAGAATGAAATCAAAGGCAGAAATAAAGATGTCAGTGTCATCAGAGAATGGAGCAAAGAATGAAAGAAAAGGGAATGATATCAAGAAAATTAAAGAAATATAACAAGGATGAAGAAGAAGCTTACAAAAAATGGCCCCTATTTTTTCATATACTACAAGGTGACCTAGTTATATAGTTATTTTTAGGACCTAATAAATAATCTATCTAATAATTTCCATCTCTCTTTCTCTACTGTCTCTTTACCTTCAACTACATACATCTCCCCTAACTAGGAAAAAAGTCTTTATTTAAAGCCACTGTTTGATTTAACTAACATCTGATTTCTTTCTTCTTCATTACCTAACACCAAATGAAGTCTGCCTCTATGGACAAAGTCCATTTCTTCCCCATTTATTTACAACTTAACCTCCAGTAGTCCAACTTCTATCATTATCTTATTGAAAATCCTTTCTCAAAAGATCACCAGCAACCTCCTAATTGCCTAAATTGAGTATTTGTGGTGGGGTACTACCTACCCCAACCCCCAGCCAATTCTCAGGCTTCTTGATCTTTCTCTAAAATTTGACTCTATTGATGACCACCTCCTTAAAACTCAGTGTTCCCTTGACCCAGTGACTCTACCTTATCTTGAATCTCTCTTTATCTTTCTAATTGCTTCTTCTCATATCTTTCAATTAAATCCAATTCAATTGTTGCTCATGTTTTGTTTTTCCAAAGAGGATCAAAGACATCAGGAGAGGCACAAAGCAGCCTCACACTCTTTTCCGGTGTCATCCAAATTCAATGGCAAGACAAAAGCCAAGACAACTGGCTAAGACATAGGATACAGAGGCATCTTTGATAAGGGGCTAAGCTCTAGGCTTCACAGTGCCTGCTTCAATCCATAAACATTTATTAAACATCTCCTAAGGGGGCTGAGAGGAAAAAGAACAGAAAGAGTCCAAGTGACTAGAAGGATGCTGGAATCCTCAACAGAAATAAGTTTAGAAAAGGGTCTTAAGACCCAGAAAGACTTATATGAAATGACACAAAGTGAAGTGAGCAGAACCAGAAAGACGTACATCATAATAGCAAGAAAATACAATGATTGTACCTATATGTACCTAGATAGCTCAGTGGATTGAAAGCCAAGTTTAGAGATGGGAGATCCTGGGTTCAAATGTGACCTCAAATACTTCCTAACTACCCCTAGGCAAGTCTCCTAGCCCATGTTGCTTATCTTTTACTGTTCTTTTGGCTTGGAATCTAAGTATCCATTCTAAGACAGAAAATAGGGATTTTTAAAAAAAAAAAAAAAAAAAGGAAAAGAAAAAAGTCTTAAAGGGGAAGATCAAGAACTAGTTTAGACACGTTAACTTGGAAAAAACACAGAACTATTAAATAGTCAGAAAAACCAAGTCTTTCATCAGGAGAGGGATAATATCCAATATTTAGGCCTCCACATAGAGTCACACACCCAAAACCACAAAAAAAGGTATCCCTGGGAGTATCACTGCTCTGGACTATAGCTCTGAAGCACCATAGAATTTTGGGAACTTATATACCTCTTTGGGTCAGGGAAGTATGGTTGATTGGCTTTACAATGGCTACCAGGAAATGAGAAGTTCTAGATAGGATTATAAGGGAGAGGCTGATGCTTTACAATGGAAACAAAAGGGAAAGGGCTTACTTGGGAAAGGACTTTGGGAGAAACTCTCAGGACAAAAGGATATTTAACATGTGATTGAATCTGCTAGCCCCACCTAAATGGGACAGCCAAATACTTTAAGGCCTGAAATTCATGAGTCTGGGATCTCCCTCCAGGAGAAACTTCTCATGTGGCAGGGTCATACAAGGGGTTTCTAGATTTCAAGTTGCTACAAACTTGGGGTTTCTAGATTTCAAGTTGAAAGACATGTTGACTTGAAATCCTGATGAGACATTCAGGGTGACAGGTCCAACAGGCAATTGCTGATGCAGAGCTAGAGTTCAGGAGCAAGATTAGAGCTGGATGTATAGATTTTGGACTTATCTGCTTACAGATGCTAATTTAACCTTTAGGAGCATGATCTAGGGGAGTATGATCCAGAGTTAAAGGATCAAAGTTCAGATCCCATCTCTAAGATTTGCCACCTTTGGACTTTGGGTAAAATCACTTCATCTGGTCCTTAGTTCTCCCATCTGGAAAATGAAGGTATAGTAAAGCATTGGTCAGGGAACCCCTGATCTACTGAGTCCCTTCAACCCACTTAATTATATAATATGACATAAGGGAAAGGTCACAATTTATCCCCTTTGTCTAGAAGTTATCACAGTTCCATCTTGTAATGGGTGTGAGACCTTGAATGGCTCAGATATTCCCTGAATGGCCTATTGGAAGACTGTAAAGGGGTATGAAATTGGAAGCAGCTTATT
Organism: Gracilinanus agilis; assembly: GCF_016433145.1. Taxonomy (NCBI): domain Eukaryota; kingdom Metazoa; phylum Chordata; class Mammalia; order Didelphimorphia; family Didelphidae; genus Gracilinanus; species Gracilinanus agilis. The sequence continues at coordinate 387,815,007 of NC_058133.1, forward strand.
CTTAGCTTGTAAAAGAAGTGTTTATACTATGTGGTTCCTAGGAGAAATGAAGAAATTCTACATTAATTTGATATTAGGTTGGCTAGCCATTGATGGGCTAAAAGGGCAACCACACATCATGGTGGCTGTTAAAAAGCTAGTATTTTCTTCCTTCTCAGAGTACCTACAGCACTTATCCACATCAATGGTTTCTACACTGTTAAGGACAAGGAAAAGATCAGTGAGAATGCCTGAAAAAAATAACGGTTGAGAACATTCTGCCTCTGGCACAGCTGATTTGAGGTAGAAGATGCTTTCTTTTGGTATGGCTGTGGCAACAGGAGGCTACTGGTTCCTCTCTCCCTTCTTATCTCCCTCCAAAGGTTGGGCAGGAATTGATGGTTAAGGGAGAGATGGAAGCCAAGGAAGGAGCCAGGGCAGCCAAGCATGGAGTGATGAGAACAGGACCCACTGGCATCCTACAAGGGGAATGATGGCAGAGGTGGCAATACCACTAAGAAAGCTGTGGGTAGAGGGAGTCAGGATGTTGATAGAAGGTGATAGTCAATCAAGAAGCATCTATTAAACACCTATTATGTGCCAAACACTGTGCTAGGTATTGGCAATATGGAGATGAATCAGTTCCTGATCTTGAAAAGCTTATGGTCAAACTATAAATGTTTCCACATATACATATATAGGTATGTATAATAAACATATATACCATAAACAACACACATGTGTAGATAATGTACACATATGTATATAATACATACATATACATATAGTATATCCAACACACACAAATATAATATACTGTATCTAATATACATATGCATATGTGTATATAATATACATGTATATAATACACATGTATATTATGCATATATATAAAATATATACATATGTGATAAAGAAAGGGGGAGGGAAGAAAGAAGGGAGGGAGGGAGGAAGGAAGGAAGGAAGAAAGGAAGGAAGGAGGAAGGAAGGAAGGAAGGAAGGAAGGAAGGAAGGAAGGAAGGAAGGAAGGAAGGAAGGAAGGAAGGAAAATATTTTGCAGCTGTTCAATCATTGCAGTCATGCCCCAATTCTTTGTGACACCATTTTTGAGTTTTCTTGGCAATGATATTGGAGGGGTTTGCCGTTTTCTTTTCCAGCTCATTTTACAGATGAGGAATTGAGGCAAAGAGACACTGATAGGACACATTAGAGATGGAATTTGAACTATGAAGATGAGTTTCCAAATCCAGTAATCTATTCACTATGCCACCTAGCTGCTTGTAAATATATAGATATGTTCAAAATATCTACAAAATGAAATCTAAGCTGAATCAACAGGGAAGACATTATCAACTAGAGGAAACAAGGGAAACTTTATATAGGTGAAGATTAAATTGAGCCTTGAAGGAAAGTGTGTGTGTTCATGCATGTTTTTACTGCTAAGGATGCAATAACAAAAATTTTTGGAAATCATTAGTTGATATGACTTATTTAGCCCTAACTGCCTCCAAATGCTAACTTTTCATATAATTATGTTAGAATTATATTGTGGCTATCTTTACCCTGCAGTAACTCACACAGTCAATATTCAATAAATCATTTTTTAGCCAGTTCATCTGAAAACTGATATTGAGCTAAAAAATTCTAGTCACTTTTTAATCTACAATTAGTCCTATTGACCTATTAAAGTTCTAATCATAGATGCAGAAATGAACATAGGAAATCAAAGCTCAGAGACATAAACACACCCAAAGAGTGAGTAGCAGAAGTCTCATTTAAATCCATTTACTCTATTTTTGCCACTCTAGCCCACTAATGCCAATTTTCTAATTTTACAGATGAAGAAACTGAATTCCAAAGAAGTAAAGTAACTTATCTAAAGCTAATCATCTAATTTGTAGCAGAAAAGAGACTTGACTCAGGTCTCCAGGCTTCTGGGACAGGATTAGAAGAAAAACTTTACCAGTGCTTTTCCTGCTCTTCTATGCTGTGCCCAACTTCCCACTTACCCACTAATTCTCTTTGTGGAACATTGTAAAACAATGCACTGATAAACAAAGAAGGGTTAAATCATATCCCAAGAAGCAAGTTGCCCTTTAAAAAGCTAGAAGATTGTTAGCATCAATATAATCATAAACTTTTTACCAAGCTAATGGCATATGTTAGAATGTTTTGTATTATTAGTGTAAATAAATTATTTATAAATATTGCTTTTTGTTTTGTTTTATTTTGCCCCAGTCTTCTCTTCAAGCAATATTTAGCATTAAATGCCAAAGCAGAATCAACAGCTAAAATAATCTTCCTTCCTTCCTTCCTTCCTTCCTTCCTTCCTTCCTTCCTTCCTTCCTTCCTTCCTTCCTT